>NC_142529.1:29636594-29846594 GCF_964205215.1 Stylophora pistillata
TCAGTGTTGAATTTTCTACCGTGTAACTGTTTTCCTTAACTGTTTTCAGTACGCCTTTATTATTTTCGCCGCTGTTTGTGCCTGTGTTTACTTCTTGTTCCTCTGTTATATGGTGTTTAAAGTGTTCTGGATCATTCGTGGCAAAAGGGCTGCGATTCCGACAATGTCACGTGCAAGGCAGCTACAGTATCAGGTATGACAAATTTAACGACAATCAACGAAAGTTGACGAAGAATCGACGGGAGTAGTAGACCGTTGAGGAGAGTTCTAGAGAGTAGACGAGACTGGTCGAAAATTGTCGACAGTACACGACAGTTGTCGATATGTGACGGGAGTTAACGACAACTGTTGACGATGCACGAGAGTGGAGGGAAGATGTCAAAGGTTGTGAATAGTCGTGGAGTGTTGTCAAGAGCTGAGTTTCACATATCAGCAATCACTTAGATGTCACCCCCATTCGAGATTCCCTTACTTTATGGTTTTCATCCTTGATCGGAGTTATATTACGAGTAAGTAGCTCTGAAAATGTTACTCAATATTATACTTTTATTTGCAGGGGTTGATCTACCGTTTTGAGTTCCTGATGGTTGTGACTGTCCTGTGCGCTGGGCTCACTGTGGTTTTCTTCATAATTAACAACGTGAACGAAGCTCAGTGGAAATTTGGAGAAGAAGAATCCACGGTCGAACTTTCAAGTAAGAGCTAAATTTTGTGGAAGGGAAACATGTGCAGACTGACTAATTGAGCATGAGGAAGCGCGAAATCAGATTATAATCAAGTGTTAAGCAGCCCATTTACTTTTATCCAGTAAAAAATAAATTTGTGGCAATGGTGTAGACTTCACTAGGAATCTCAGATTTTTTCTATTTGTCCCACACCCTTAAATGTTTCATATATTACTTTAGTAGGTCGCTTTTGTTATTCGTCGGTTCATCTTCGTTCGTTCTTTCGTTCCTCAGTCTGTCGGCAGTTAGTCGTTCCTTTGTTCTTTCGTCGTTGTTCGCTATTCGTATTCGTTCGTTCTTTCGTTTGTTCGGATTTGTTCGTCTTCGTTCGTTCTTTCGTTCCTCAGTCTGTCGGCAGTTAGTCGTTCCTTTGTTCTTTCGTCGTTGTTCGCTATTCGTATTCGTTCGTTTGTTCGGATCTGTTCGTTCTTGCGTCCCCCAGTGTATCGGCAGCCCTTTCGTCCTTGTTCATTTATTGGTCCCTTAATCTATCATTAGTTCGTCCGTCTCTTTGTTTTATTTCGTCAGTCGTTCGTTCGTTCGTTCGCTCGTCCCTTAGATCCTTCGCTCTTTTATGCAGTCGTACTTGTTGGCTCGCTCTTGGATACGTCTTTCTTTAAAAACATTTTTCTTTTCTCGCAGGTGCACTGTTCACTGGAATTTATGGCATGTGGAACACGTACGTATTTGCACTGGTCTTCCTCTATGCGCCATCGCGTGGAACCCCAGCCACAGGTATATAACCTTCTCACAGACTTATCTACTGCACAACTTAAAAGCTTTATTTATTTAATTATTTATTTACTTATTTGTTTCATCAGTAACCTTGGTATCGAAAGTGGTAATTCAGTACGAGGATGATTCCTTTTCGTCTTGTCTCGTTGAGGGTTAAGGTTTTCGGAACAAGTGACTCTAATCAAGTTTCTTCGGAAACAGCCGGAAATTTTTTGAGACTTCATTCCGTGATAACTTTAAGTTTTAAGTTTAAGTTCAATTCATTCGCCACAGCAATGGCAGGAGAAAAGAACAGAACTTTCGTTCCAATTGACACCTAACCCCCTCTTTACCCACCCATCCCACCCCGGGGAGGACATCCATCACACAGTAATCTCGTGTGTGGGAAATTAACGTCTCCTACCCCAACCCTGCAGGAGGCGGGACCTCCATTTATCGTCCCAATCCGAGAAGACTAGAAAGTCCAACCATTTGCAGATATTATTACAAAGACAGCACTTTCTCCTCAGTTAATTAAAGACCCTGAGTGTTAGTCCGGCCGGATTTGAACTCACGACCTCCCGCACAACAGTCCGGCGCTATACCAATTGAGCTAACCGGGAGGCGGTTAGCTCAATTTGGCGACACCCTTTTACCCCCCCCCCCCCCCCCGTTTGGCGACCCCCTTGGGACAACGACCCCCTTGGGACAACGCGCGACCATTGTTTCTTCGGAAACCACTCGAGAACTTTTCACAAACGGGGATCGCAACCAAACTTGGTCTTCGTAACGCCTATGCGAACTGTTTGGAAATGATAAGCTAGGGTTGTTTGTCCCAGTCCTTCTGAACTATCGCGGCTATTCTCTCTGTTGCAGATAATGCAGAAGAGGAAAATGAGAGGCTGGAGTTAAGAAGTCGCACCGAGGTTCGTTTGACGGAAGGCGAGACAGCCCAAGAATCTGTCATTTACCAATTCACCGGCAAAACTGCCCAAGAATAACGGAGTTGAAGTAAAATGAAAGGATAATACGATGAAACATCAGCTTTTTCGGTCTTCCTTCAAGGTTTTTTGTCAGACAAAAATGTTTAGTTTCGAGGCTATATTTTGCTACCATTGACACGACTGACTCACGACTGATAGCAGATCTGTTTTGGAGGAAGTAGGCCGCGCATGCGCAGTCTCCATAATTGCTGTATGTTGTGATAAGGAATATCACCTTGATTTGTGGTGGGGGGAGAAATTCAAGTGTATTATTTATCGTGTTGTGTAGGCCTTTGTTAAAGAGTATCTAAAGATGGCTTAGACTACTTCTCGAGTTAAATGTGTAGCAGCTATTTATTATACTGTAAACTAGCATTTCGGTGCTGTAGTTTCAAATGGATTTGTTTACAGGCGATGGCGAAGTTCTTCAAATTGACTTCATCGAAATGAACCGCTTGCATCAGGGGACTGCAACTTCGTTCCTAGGGTCCTTTCGCGCGGAAAGAAGAGAGGACCCTGTGGACGAGGCAGCGCGTGACAGTATAAGGCTTAAAATGTATGCAGAGAACAGAGCTTGTACAAATAGCTTAGAGCAATAAAAAGGCCACAGTTATGAACGAATTTTGTTTCAGATTTGTAGAAAAACAGCTTCCCTTCCTTCCTCCATCTAGTTTTATGAGAACCAATCAGAAAACAACTTATTTATATAATTTACAATCTTTTTAAGCATGACCAGTCGGAAGGTAGAATGGGTGAAAGGGTTAAGTTTCTAAAGAAACTGTGATGCAGCATCGGTGGGGGTAAGAGGGTAATGTGGTTTTATCAACTAAGTTGATAATGTAAATCGGCCAACGTAAAGAGTTTCAAAGCTGACATTTCGGGCGTTAGCCCTTTGTCAGAGCAATGGAGGAGTTGTGGGTTATGTGTGTGTTTGTATGCAGAAAGTGGAGCTACGCTATTGGAGCGAATATGCTGACGAGAAAAGAAACAGAATAAACTAGCAGAATGAAAACCGTTCATTGATGGTATTAAGAGTGCCGATGTGAAAGATAAACTTTTGTTCAAGAGGTTTGCGGCTTTCCGAGCTACCTAAATGTAAGGAAAAGCCGAGGACTGCCATATGCTACCATATGTTGACCCTGACTGAGAAAAGAGAATGGAATTCTTGACATGAAATGGATGCGAAGTTCATTTCAAACTAATAACCAACCCGGAACTTTCAAATGCGCCCGCGCACGATGCAAAACGTGTCCTTTCATTCAAAACGTTGAGAAAATATCGGGACCCAAACGATCCACTAAGATTGCTGATCACTTCATGTGCATCTCCGCCAAAGGCGCGTAGAATATAGCTCAATTGGTTAGAGCGCCGGATATTATTGTGCGGGAGGTCCAGGGTTCGAGCCCTGGCCGGACCAATACTCCTGGTCTTAAAATAACTGAGGAGAATTTACTACCTTTCTATAATATCAAGAAATGGATAGATATTCGCTCGAAACGTCAGCTTTTGTAATCGTTACGGTGGCCAATTTACCATTTCAGCTTTGTTGATATATCCAATATGATAAAGAATGACCCATTACATTCAAAGAAATTGATAAACGGAGGTATTAAATGCAACACCTGGGAAGAGGAAGTTGGAAACTCTTGTGAAAGAATTAGTATTAGTTAATACTTGAGTGAACGTTACTGAGAAAGTTTCTGTGTAAATGTTTTTTTAAGAAAGCGAGGTTTACGTGACCTTGGCATGGCAGGTGCTGTCAAGACAAATCGTCTTGCTATGTGCAGCGACAAATAAGCTTTAGGAAAGACGAAACAACTGTTTATTAATGCACGAAATGTGAGAAAATATTTTCTAGCTTAGATAATGTCTCTCGCTTTCGAGAAGGGAAACTTTCCTAGAAAAAAGGTTCAATGACCATCTTTTTTGAAAACGGTGAGTATCATTGTTTTTCCTTTGAAGCTCATTAATCGATTGCTTTAAGTTGATTAACGCAAGCGGGGAAGAAAAGAGAAAATATGAGCAAAAGAGGAAACATTTCAAATTGAACTTGAATAGGCCGTAAAAGGCGGCATAAAAAGGCCGTACCAGGTACGGCCTTTTTATGCCGCCTGATTGATTTCACTCGTGGTATCCGGTTCCCATACCACTTTATACGGCTAACTAAGGACGTTAAATTAGATTTACAGCTTTAGCAATCCTTTTTGACCAATTTTAATGGCCGAACTTTCTTTCTTGAAGACACTTGGTCTAGTCAGTGACAAACTTCAGCTTTATACAGATGCTGCAGGAGCATTAGGCTTTGGTGCAGTTTTCGGCAGCAAATGGTAATATGGGAAATGGCTTGTACATTGGTTGCACAAAAATATTGCTTTTTTGGAATTCTACCCAATTGTGCAAAGCTTACACCTTTGGGGGCATAAGATGCAAAACCGCTGTATTCTTTTTTCTACCGACAATTATGCCCTTGTCCATGCTATAAATAAGCAGTCGTGCAAAGATAAGGCCTTAATGTTTTTTTATGCGAGCACTGGTCTTGGTTTGTTTACGTAACTGATAACATCCTTTTTAGAGCAAAACATGTCTGGGGAGTGCATAACACTCTTGCGGACTCTCTCTCCCGGTTACAGGTCGAGACTTTCCAACGTTTAGCACCATCCCATATGGAACACAGTCCAACAGACATGCCTCTGCATCTGCCTCCTCAGAACTGGCACCCGTAATATCTTCGCTTTTGAGATCCAACCTTCAACCTTCGTCGCTTCCAACTTATCAACGTGCCTGGAAGCAAATGAATTATGTGGTCAATTTTCAATTTACCCTAGGCAATCCATTCCACAGCAGAACTGAGGGTCTCACAGGTGCAGCTACTAGAACATCCCATTGGCATGCAACGGTCGTAGTAATATAAACCCTTCCAACAGATACCAAGCAGACCATGATCCTGGGGACGATTCGGGAATAATCCTAAAAGCATTTTTTATGTCTGTTTTGGCAAGGAAACACCCTGGTCCTGCAGCCTTAATATGCTGGATGGCATCAGAAATTGTTGCATATGACACTACAATGTTCTGGGGAGATGCCATCATTAACAGAGGAACCCCTGGGGTTCCTAAGATAAGTGATGTATCAACCTAAATTTCCCCGGAGTCTTCTTAGGCACGACACCTAAGGGAGAAACCCTAAATGGATAAAAGGGGAACTCATGAAAAGGGCCAGCCAAACGACCAGCCACGGAGTCCTTGTTAAGTTTGGCATCAACTACCTCTGGGTTATCCCGGGATGAAAGTAAATTGGTAGCATCAGACGAGACTCTAATACCTTCATAATGCAGTGGAAAACCCTCTCTAAAACCATGAGTTTGTGATTGTCTTAAGGCCCAGAAAAGTAAGCTTCAGGATATGCAGCACTATTTTTAAGAAGCTGTGGTTTTAAAAAGGGGGTAAAGCATAAAACATATTCATCACACTTAGTTGTATTAGAGGAAGTAGCAGCTGTCTTAGTTTACTTTAACTCGACGTTAAACCCGTTTCTTTACTGCTGGTAGATTAGCGCAGTAAGAAAAGCAGTGAAGCAGACAATCAGACGAGCACTTTGCTGTCCATGGAGTGGATCCCTCATGAGTTATACTTGTACTGAAGACTTCCAAAGGTGACCATAAAAGGGGCGTTTATAGTCAGAGAATGCTTATCATTGTTATAGGACGAAACAGGAAGGTCAAAGAAACTTTTTCTCGAGGTTTGTAGATAGTCTGTAAGAAAAGCTATGGAAACACTAGCTATATCTCTGAAAAATATTCGTCATGTTACTAATTCAAACTTTTAATATTTAGTCATAATCGATGAAATATATGCATACATTATTTTTAGTCTCATGTTTATTCTTCTTTGAAGAGTATCAAGGCATTGGATGACACATTTAAGAGCAGTTAAAGAGACTTTTCGAGGTATTTGTGAGTTACGATTAAAACATTTCAATTCTTTATTTCTCGCTAATTAGTGAAAAGCGCTTGACGTTGAATTGACGCCATGAAACAAGCTAGTTCAGTTTTAGTCCTCAAGTTTATTTGCTTATTTGAAAAGTGTCTGTTATATTTATAGATTTGTGAAGATGATTTTCCGCTTGCCTGTGTTAACTGAGTTTGCCAAAAGATGTGAAATAAAATTTACCATCATCAGTTGTTACAGAGTTCTCTTTCAGATCGATCGAGACCGAGTGCGTAGTCTGTATGACTTAGCTGGTGCAAAATTATGTTTTTTCTGTCTCATACATTTTCCCTTAGCGCCCAACAATCCGCCTGTTACCCTCTTTTCAGTCAATAAGGTCTTGGTCTCTGTCGTTTTCCCGCGGTTCTAAAAGATTTTTTGTTTCTATTTTGAGTCCATATTACCACGCTGTGGTATTTCCTTTTCGTAATTGGACCTTGAGTTTGTTAATTTTTTTTTTTTGCTGAGTTAAAGCGCTTGACATTTTATAGCGATACTGAGTCGGTTACAGGGCCCGTTACAAAACTGAATTTTTTTTTTTATTTGAAGAATGTCCATAATCATGCGTTTTAGTGATGTTCATGCATATATATCTTATTAGAAGTTTTGTTTTGTGGTATCGCTGAGTATTTTTACGAGTGGCGCCGTATTTTGACGAGCCCGAAGGGAATGGCGGGAAGAACAATTACATAAATTTCATTTTACATGTAACTTTATCTGATACGAAAGTATTTTTCTCGTATAATTGTGAACAAGACATTGGAAGAAAACAAATGGGGTCTATGGTTTAGTAGGCTACCTTTGGCTTGTCGTCATCTGGGATAATCACTATGAATTCGCTGGCGAAAGGTGGAGAAAAAACAAAGGATGAAAACAAATTTGAAGGATATGGTTTGCTGTTGTAGTATTTTACCTTTGTTTTACAATTTCGTTTCAAATACTAGTCGGACGCGTAAAGAAGAGAGAAAAGCTGCAAAGCGCAATTTATTTCACACTGGGTAAATTCAAATATTTTATAGGAAAATTCATTACCTGACTCGTAAAATTCCGCGTTAAAATGCACTTGAAAACCGAAAATCGCGAAAATCGCGATTCGTGCGATATCGGTTTTCGCGTGCAATTTAACGAGGAATACCCTCGTCAGGTAATGAATTTTCCTTGAATCGCGTAACTGAATGAAAATAAGAAAACAAGAAATTAAATCGGCAACATTATTGTTTGTTTTTATCCCGAGTGCGCGCTCTAGAAAGCCATTTCAAAGCCAATTGTCAGAAGTGTCATTATGTTAGCGAATAGAAAGCAAGGTTAGTCGTACACGTTTGAACCTTCGACAATTTTATTTGTACCTCGTGCTTGATTTTACATTAATTTTCGAACTTTTTAAAGAAGCTTCACACTAAATAAGGATAATAGTGGCATTTCACTGAACTTACAAGCCGTTTACCGTTGACATCTTTCTTCAAAATTCCAAATAATTTGCTCGAGCAGGAAAATAATTTACACCTTTTACCTCTTTGGTGGCAAACTTGAGAGAAATGAAGTGAGCGAGCGAAAGCACTGATTTCAAGTGCAATAACATCGCGATTAATGTAAGGTAAGTGCCTTGAAGTGTAAATACGTGTATTGATCGATAATCTATTCCTTTAAAAACAAAGAAGCGTTTTATGAAGAGTCCAAAAACGTTAATCTTTTTATTTGTAGAAATTCACAACAGGCGATTGCCATTAGCTGAATCGTTGGGATGAGCATTCGACTGAAAGTTGACGGAAATATTCACTGGAGAGTTGTTGAACGATACATTGGTGAACAATCCACCTAGAACTCTTGCTGCTAGATCATCAATGCCGTTATTTATTGATGTTGTGTTATTAATGCCAACTACTGATGGAAGTGCAAGGCTGTTGACATAAATTTCTCGCAAAGATTTAGTGCGTGGACCATCGCTGGCGTTGGCAGCTGTGACAGTTGTAGTGGTACTAGTGGTACGACTGAAACCCAGCCAACTTGCTTGACATCCTTTGTCGTTTTTCTAAAAGATTATGGCTGTAGCATTGAACCCGGGTTGGCGTGACCTGTTTGCTCGGAGATTGTTTTTTCTGGACCGTGTTCTCAGGATTTTCTCGTTTTTGGGTTGTCGCGAGCGGAAGTGGTTTTTCATGCCTCTCCAAGAATTTGAAGTTCAGTTCAAAACAAGGAAGAACCTCAGGCTCACTTTGAAAACGCTTTGTTTGTTTTTGCTCTTTAGAAGGTAACAATGGAAATTGACTTAGAAACCAAACTTTGTAACAATTTCACGGACGACAGTTGTTGTGCCTGTTAATGACGTAATGCGAAACAATTTCTCTTAGCCTCGTTCTCAACTCGCAATTCCACGCTAAATACCTCGCTTTCTTAACAATCAGAATGCGAGATTTGATTCAATGATGCGATTCTAAAATAAATTCGCAGTTGTGACTAAAATTTAAATTTGAACAGTTTGATGCGTTCGGAAATTGTCAAAAACTCGTTTATTTATTTAAGATTGAGTAAAATCGCTAGCTTAAATTATTTATTAAGCTTACTGAGGCTGATAATGATTTAACTTTCAGCTTACTCCGCAAAAGTGATATGAACTCTCGATTAGCATCCTGTCAGTGAAAGTTTAATGATAAAGTTACGCCTTCCTTCATTTTCCTTCTCGATCAATAGATTATCATTTCCCCTTGAGCATTCTCATAAAAATTTTGATCATCAGAGGACAACTGCTAACCGCTCGAGGGAATTACAAAATGAAGAATTCAGTCACCTGCCGGAAACATGAAAGCTGGGTTATAACAAAATATTTTACTTGTCTTTTTGCAGACAATACGTTGGAAGAAAGAAATTATATAACTAAGGCCGGTGTAATAGGCTAGTTTTGGCTTATTAATATCTAAGACAAGACAAGAAAGAGAACAAATAGAGAATGTAAAAGAAAGAAACGGCAGAAATTGTTTGTTCGCATGATTTTTGCTCTTCTTTTCTTTTGTTCTAGTTTTGTCGGAGGCGAAACGGAGGTGAAAGAGCCACAAAAGGTTATCAATTACACAGCTGAATTCAAATATATTAAAATGTGATTGCATCTATGTCTATACATTGATTTTAAATCTTTATACACATTCGAATACCTGGACTGATTAACATGGGTTTGATATCCTTAGCTTGAATCTTCTTTATTTTTAGCTTGCTGAAGCTGATAATGATTCAAGGCTCAACTTTATACAAATGATATGGACATTTGATTGACACCTTATCAATGAAAGTAGGTTGGCATGCTAGGTGGTCCTCGTTCTTAGTGCTGCGGTACGTCACTCCTTCGCCCACGAGGGGTGTTCCTCAAGGCCTCAAACTTATTCACGAGCCAAGTAACTCGTATTGAAGCGTTTATAATGAGCGCCTGCCCGTGGAATAAGTAAAGAGGGATTGTAGGTCGCAACGTGAAAAAAAGTAATGTTCCAGGTGTTTTTATATATTTGCCTCTTATTACCATTTCATACGGGAAGTACCTGACAACTTTACGCGACAAAGATAGGCTTTTTTGAAACAACAGACAAATTTCTGAGTGACGTTATTCAAACGAGTAAACGACGATAAGGAAGTCTTTAATTAATATATGATTATTATGTAGGAAGTGAGGAAGGTCTCAGTGATCGTTGTTGTGTTGCTATTTAGAAGAAATATTTCTTCAGTGTTGCATTCACAGATAACTTCACTCCAAGAAAAAGGAAACGAACACAGAATAATGTCGACGACAAATTTCACTAGTGGTGGAACACAAGCGAAAACATTACAAGAACTACATTGCTCCTTCCCTCTGGTTGGTGTGCTTCAAGAAGAATTTAAAGTTTCTCTCTCAACAATCTACTTTCTCCTTTCCATCACAGCATTCTTTGGGAACTTTCTTATCCTCATTGCCCTCCACAAAGAATCTTCCCTTCATCCGCCGTCCAAACTGTTGTATCGTAGTCTGGCCATAACTGACCTGTTGGTTGGTCTTGTTAGTGAGCCTCTCTACGCTACTTCTTGGATGTCTGTGGTTCGCCGGAACACTGGAGTCTTTGTCGATGCGCGTTTGACGCAGCCACCATCACAGCCTATGCATTATGTGGAGTGTCTTTGATGACCATAACGGCCATAAGCGTGGACAGGCTCCTCGCCCTGCTGTTAAGGCTAAGATACAGAGAAATTGTAACTTTGAAGCGCACATACATCATCGTAGTTACCTTTTGGATTGTATCTAGTGTCGCTGCTTTATGCTACACATTAGATTACCGTATAACCATTTGGTATGGCCATGTAGCTATACCATCTTGCCTTGTTATTTCAGTGGCCTCGTATATAAAAATTTTTCGGGGTCTCAGTCATCATCAGGCTCAAGTACAAGATCATATCCAACAACAGCCGAGCCAATCAAATGCACTGAACATGGTGCGATACAAAAAGGGATTGTACAGCGCTCTGTGGGTGCAGTTAGTATTAGTAGTTTGTTATGCACTATACTCTATAATGGCAATTGTAATCGGTCGCCGTAAAACACATTCATCACACTTGATGGTAATATGGGAAGTAGCAGTTCTCTCAGTTTACTTTAACTCGACGTTAAACCCGTTTCTTTACTGCTGGAAGATTAGTGAAGTGAGACAAGCAGTGAAGCAGACAATGAGACAAGCACTTTGCTGTCCATGGAGTTAGATCCTTCTGGAGTTCTTTTTGTATTTGTACTTTCAAAGCTGAGAGTGATAAAGTCACAGTTATTATATGGGAACGCTCGTCAAAAATGTGTTTCGATAGATAATAAGAAACTCAAATAATATTGTTTTTCGAGGTTTGTACATAGTCTGTTGTGAATATTTTACCCGTTAATTTATGTTTTTTGCGTTGTGAATATTTTCCCTGTAGTTTATGCTTTTTTTACGTTGATTTTGGATTGTTGCGTTCACTTATCAGCTTTTTTTTACCGGAAACCATTGCAAGAAAGGAAATGGAATCACTAACCATATTCTTCAAGAGTATTTTTACGTTATTTAGCTGGCAGTGATCATGAAAATGACAAGGCATAATTGAAGAAAATTACACATACACTTTACTCTTATGTTTAATCATCTTTTAGCAATATAAAATATTGGATAAGAATTCAAAGAGTTTTTTCGAGGTACTTCTTTGACTATAGCAGGAATATTTTTCTTGCCGTTTTTTGTGCCAATATATAGTACATATACTTCGTTATTTTTTTAAAAACGTTGTTTACGCCATTAGACAGGTTGAGGGTTCTGAGAATTTTTCTTTCTTTCTTGTTTGTTTTTTTGTTTTATTTTGTTTTGTTTTTTTCTCCCACGGAAGACAAAAGAAGGACCAATAAGAACAAAATGGTAGGACATAAAGAGGTCAATCAGATCTGAAAGCTAAGCGCAGTATAAATTGTGCGGATACAAATCGATTGATTGTCGATAAAAACAAAATAACCAAAGGAAACTACGCTGAGCTTCGTAAAACCGTTTGAAAAAGTTTCATTTTGTTATCAGCACTTTTGCATAGTATATTGCGATTAACCTTTTATGTTTACGAGTCCTGAAGGTCACCTTTGATGAGTTGGAAAGAATTGGTTTTACTGCTTGTTAGAGTTAATCAAACTATTAATCATGTGATGGACTCTTAAACGTCTGTGATATAACCAAGATACTTCTCCCCTACAAATAGTTATGAAAGGTGAGAGTTACTTACGAAGTGCTTTTTATATAGAGCTTTTTATTTATTATCTTAACAAGGATACCTTTATCCAAGATTGTATCGTACATTTAACAGAGGAAGGGGAACTGGTTGACAAGAAGAAGATCGGAGTGTTCGCCAAGAAAGCCTTGTACACTAAGCGTCGCCAGGGGATCGAAGAACAGAGATGGCAAGGCAAGTTAGTGGCCAATCGGTGGCAAGACGATCAGCTCGACAGGAGCTGTTTCTCACTATTGTGTGAATGGAGAACTGCTCCCACTTACACAATAGCAGCACTTGAGGAGTTATACCAACAGCTCCTCCCGACAAAGGTCTATTGCACCAGAAAAGCTAAGACAAGCGGTGACTCGGATGTGAGGTGTAAACTATGCGGGAGGGGACAGGAAAGTGTGGCACGTGTGCTAGCAGGGTGTAGTGCGCTTGCTCAGACTGCGTACCTTACTAGGCACAACGCAGCATTTAAGATCGTCTTTTTCGAGCTATTGAGGGATCATGGGCTTGTTAACAGGGTACCTCCATGGTATTCACCCACCCAACCCAAACCCATCTATGAGGGAGAGAAGGTGACGGCCTACTGGGATGTTCCAGTCTTTGCAGACCAGACGGAAGTCAGGGCCAACAGGATAGACCGTCGGATAGTGGACAAGGCGCGCAAGACGGTAACACCACTGGAGATGAGCTGCCCATGGGTAGACAATCGGGACCACAAAGACGAGGAGAAGATCATGAAGTACGCATTGCTTCGTCTAGAGCTCAAGAGACAGTACCTTGGTTTTAATATCATTCAGTACAACATAATCATCGATGTCCTGGGAGGGTACTCGAAAGACCTCAAGAAGAGCGTCAGGGAGCTTGTTGGATCAGAAAGGAGTACAGCAGTGTTAGGTAGAATGCAGAGGTCTGTAGTCAGCAGTTCACTCAAGATTGCAAGAACTTTGAAAGTCATGAGTTGAAGACTTCATCTTAGCTATGTGTTATTTTGTTGAGTTTTTAAGACATTAGGGACTAGCCACTAGGGTTTTTTTTTTTAGAAGTTTTTTTTATTTTTTTTATCATTTTGTATTAGTTTTTTCTTTTTTTGGGGGGGGGGGGGGGTAGATATGTAAATTCTAAACATGTTAGCTGGCCACGTCCTAGACGCCCAGCTTTCGTGTATATAGGTTCTGGGATTCAGACGTTTTAACTGCCATAATAATAATAATCATCATCATCATCGTCATCATCATCTAACTTTATTAACACTCAAAGAAAATAACTATTTTCAAGTTAAAAATAAAAACGACCTAATAGTAGTTCTGATTTCAATTAAAATCTTATTTAAAATCTATTCCTTTTCATCATCATCAATATTATTATTGTCGGTGCTAAAATAAAAATGCGTCTTTATTGTTCAAGAGATAAAATTACACTAGTCCTAAAATATAGTCATAATAATTTAATAAATTCACAAAAAGGTAGAAACATAATAATAATAATAATAATAATAATAATAATAACAATAACAGTTTATTAAACTCTCTTGCAGTAACTTACTGAATTAATGAGTTATAAGACAATGAAACTTAAATTTACTACTTATTACCGACTTCAGAAAACTGAACGAAAAAGCTCTATAATAATAATGATAATAATAATAATAATAATAATAATGATGCTAATAGTGTTTATGTATGCATTAGGAGTCAAGTGAAAGGTCCTGAGTTGTATAATTGTAAAACGTGACTTACACAGACATCATTTGCAGTACACTGATACTGAAAAAGCCTCTGGTGTCATCAATAATGAAGTTTTCAGTTCATGTTAGGACTGATGTGAAAAAAAAAAAAATTAATAAAAACTAAACAAACAAACTTTGGCAAAACGGACATCTTAAAACCAAAGTTGGAATATATGATTATGTTTTGAAGAAGTTGTCAGTTTACGACCTTCAGGAGAAAAAAAAAATTGAAATTACACCGAGGAGAATGCAGACACCTGTCGCACACGACATCTTTTTTTCAACTTTAACGGAAAACATATTAGCATAATCTACAATGAGTGGCAAAAGTCTCGGCGTGCTCTACATCTTTTTGAATCTTTGTTATAACTTACGTTTATCCTCACCTGTCCCCCATTTCAGCGTGGAGTGGTGATACAAAATAGATCAATTTTTTTGCAACAATTTTAATTTCCTCTTAAGGAATAGGAGAGACTTTCAAGTCACTTAATACACATTAACGACGAGATTTATGTATATACTATGCGGAGTGGAGGACTTTTGACCGCCTACTGATGGAAGGCGTTCCAACTGCAGATTATGCCTGAGTGAAGGATTGTTGACCGCCTACTGATGGAAGGCGTTCCAACTGCAGATTATGCCTGAGTGAAGAATTGTTGACCGACTACTGATGGAAGGCGTTCTAACTGCAGATTATGCCTGAATGAAGGATTGTTGACCGCCTACTGATGGAAGGCGTTCCAACTACAGATTATGCCTGAGTGAAGGATTGTTGACCGCCTACTGATGGAAGGCGTTCCAACTGCAGATTATGCCTGAGTGAAGGATTGTTGACCGCCTACTGATGGAAGGCGTTCTAACTGCAGATTATGCCTGAGTGAAGGATTGTTGACCGACTACAAGGGGAAGGCGTTCTATCTGCTTTTGAAACTCATTGTAGCTTAACCGATCACCTCGATAATGAATTCGTAGAACCTCTTTAAAGAAACTTACTACCTGATTGTAATGAGATTGTTTTGAAGTGGGTTAAAAGATATCCATGAGCAAATAACCTAAAAGTTATTAAAAATTTTGCGCCTATCGAATGAACAGTCCTTCTGCACTTTTAGTCAGATGGGAAACATGGTATATAGCAACGGCATCTTTTAAAGAATTGGTCTTTTTTATCATTCCCTTTTGGGACTGGAAGGTCGTGCTATCCATCTATTTTCGTGAAATTATGATTTCAGATCCCTTTTTTTTTTAACCTAAAATAACATTTACCTAATTGGTAGTCGCATGAGCGACACACGCACAGCTCTGTTCGCTTTTTAACTTTTACCTTCAAACCAGAGTTTGTTTTCAGATAAAGGTCTGGCGGGTATTATATGAATTATTTATGTCATTTGAGGTCGTACTATCCATCTTTTTTCGTGGAATTATGATCTTAGATCGTAAATGCTTTTGAATCCATACCTAAATTACGTTTACTGATCTATTAGACACGTGACTGAGACACTCACACCACTGTTTGATATTAAACTTCCATTTTCAAACCTGAGATAATTGTAGACAAACGTCTTCCCGATAAGGCCGGGTAAGTAAACTCTTTATGGTGTTGGAATAAAATATTAACCATGAATATCTTGAAACCTCTGAGGGCAAGACGCAAGATAGAAATGTCACAGAATTATTTATCAGTGAGAAAAGGATTCCCTCAAAGGCTCATAATATGATTTAAGATACCTTGACTGAGATAAAATATGGAGTTTCGAGACACAAAGATGGATCATTTGCGTTAGTTTTAATGAATAATTGATACTGTCTTAAGGCCTTAACTGAAAAACATTATTTAGATGAATTTAATTAATTAATACTGGATTAGGAATTATCGTGAGGACGCCACCATAGAAACCTGAAGTACGATGGCGATAACAAATTTAACAGCAGAAGAAAGAGATACGAAAACATTTGATGAATTGGCATGCTCCCCTTCTTTGGTTGGGGAGTTGCAACAACAATCAACATATTTCTCAGCGGTCAACATTCTCTTCTCCATCACAGCATTTCTTGGAAATTCCCTTATCCTTGTTGCCCTTCACAAGGAACATTCTCTTCATCCGCCGTCCAAATTCTTGTATCGTTGTCTGGCAACAACTGATCTGTTAATTGGTCTTGTTAGCCAGCCACATAATGCTACGTATTGGATGTCTTTGGTTCACGAGCAGTGGAGTCTTTGTCGCTACTTATATGACATTGCTTACATAACAAGCTATGCATTATGCGGAGCGTCTCTAACGACAATGACGGCCATAAGCGTGGACAGACTTCTCGCCCTGTTGTTGGGGATGAGATACAGACAGATTGTAACTGTGAAGCGCATCTTTATCACTTTAGCTTTCTTGTGGGTTTTGTGTGGTATCGCTGCTTTAAGTTACATTTTAGATAAGCGAATAACCTTTTGGTGTGGCTGTGTTGTGGTAACATCTTGCCTTGTAATCTCAATTGCCTCGTACACAAAAATATTCCGAGCTCTCAGCCATCATCGTGCCCAAGTACAATCTCATCTGCGACAACAGCCGAGCCAAGCAAATAGACTGAACATGGCGCGATACAAAAAGGCAGTGTACAGTGCTCTGTGGGTTCAGTTAGCATTAGTTGTTTGTTATGTACCCTACAGTATTATAGAAATTCAGATCACTTATAGCAAAACGTATTCACATTTAGTTGTCAGTAGAGGAATTGGAGTAGCCTTAGTTTACTTTAACTCAACGCTAAACTCGTTCCTTTACTGCTGGAAGATTACTGAAATAAGACAAGCAGTAAAGGAGACGATCAGACAAGCACTTTGCTGTTCTTGAAGTCGGCTATGGTTTGCTGAAGAAAAGAAACAAATTTAATAGAGAAGGTAGCAATAGTCGAATTAAGTCGCAAAAAGGGTTTGGTTGCAAAACATCTTGTCACGGTTTTGTTTTTAATTTTAGTTCGGGATACAAAAGGAATCGAAGAGAAAAAAGCTGCAAACCTTTTTCATTACAAATTTAATTCAGACATTTTTAAAGAAGTTCGCACCTGTGACAAAGTTTGAATTTCAATTGTATGATGCTTTCGGAGATTGTCACGAATCCAATTTTTTATAAGAGCAAATAAAATCGCTATCTCAAACTTTTATTTTCCGCTTTTCATGGGTGAAATTAAATGATGCAAGTCTTAACTTCGCCCAGATGATATGGAAACTTGCTTAGCACCTTTTCAAAGATAGTTGATGTAGGTAAGGAAAGCTTGTTTGTCGCTTAGTGGAAAATGATAACGCAGATGTCTTTCCATTTTCTTCGTGGTGCTATTCCATACCTGAGGCACTTAAAAGATTCCAGAAAAAAATTCTCTTTTTTTGGCATAATTTTACTACTGGAAGATTATTGAAGTAAGACAAGCAGTAAAGCAAATAGATTTTTCTCGAGTTATATTTCTATTAGTTCTTTTAAAGCTGAGAGTCCTAAATAATTATTACATGAAAACGCTCGTAAATTACGTTATTAGATAGGAAAAAATAAGAAGCTCAAATAATATCGTTTTTCGAGGTTTCTTTATAGTCTGTTGTAAATATTTTACCCATTTACTTATGTTCTTTACATTGTGAATATTCTCCTCATTAGTGCATGGTCACTTTAAACACGAAGGCGCGCTATATAAGTAAGTCTTCCCTGGGAAGACCTAGGCTCATTTGTCACTCACCGTTGACGTGTGCGGGTCAAATTCAAATGCTGGTAGACGAACAAAAGGAGCTAATGAGATATCTATTGTTTACTTCCACCAGCATGGTGGCATGAGGTAACGTGCGAACCACCTGAGAAAGGAAATACAAATCTCAAAAATTCTTGTATTGTGATGAAGACATAAAACAATTTTGAGGAATGCGCCCGCTGTTCACTGCTTTGCAGTAGCTGTAGCTCAAGCTGACTTGACTCTAAGAGTTCTACATCACACGACGGTTGATTGACAAATGGTCCAGTGGGACCTAAGGCTCCTTTTATAGCGCGCCTTCGTGTTTAAGTTGATTTGGGCCGATCATCAATCAATACTATTGATTTCTAACTTTGGCTTAGTAATATCCAAGACAATCACTTAGAATTTATTGGGGAAAGGAAGAGAACGCCCACGAGTCGTGTTGCTCAAGGACTCAAACTTAATCACGAGCCAAGTAACTCGTACTGAAGCGCTGATAATGAGTGCCTGCCCGTGGGCTAAGTAAAGAGGAATTGTAGATCGCAAAGAAAAAAAGTAATGTTAGAAGTGTTTTTATATATTTTTCTCTTATTCCTGTTTCATACGGGTTGTACCTGACAAGTTAATTACATCGACAAATATAGGCTTTTGACACAACAGACAATTTTCTCTGTGACGTTTTTCAAACTAGTAAACGACAATGATGGTCTTTATATGATTATTATGTAGAAACTGAGCAAGGTTTCAATAATCGTCGTTGTGTTGCTGTTTAGACAAAATATTTCTCGTTGCATTCACAGATAACCTCAATCCAAGAAAAAGGAAACGAACACAGAATAATGTGGACAACAAATTTCGATAGGGGTGGAACACAGGCGAAAACATTACAAGAACTTTTCTGCTTCTTTCCTCTGGTTGGTGTGCTTCAACAGGAATTTAACATTTCTTTATTCACAATCAACATTCTACTTTCCATCACAGCAGTTTTGGGGAACTTTCTTGTCCTCGTTGCCCTTCACAAAGAATCTTCCCTGCATCCTCCGTCCAAACTCTTGTATCGTTGTCTGGCAACAACTGATCTGTTGGTTGGTCTTGTAGCCCAGCCTCTCAATGCTACTTATTGGATGTCTGTGGTTCAGGAACACTGGAGTCTTTGTCGAAACGCATTTGACGCAGCCACCATCACAAGCTTTGCATTATGTGGAGTGTCTTTGATGACGATGATGGCCATAAGCGTGGACAGGCTTCTCGCTTTGTTGTTGGGGCTGAGATATAAACAAATTGTAACTTTGACGCGCACATACATCATCGTAGCTACCTTTTGGATTGTATCTAGCGTCGCTGTTTTATCGCACATATTAGATTACCGTATACTCATTTGGTATGGCTACATAGCTATACCATCTTGTCTTGTTATTTTAGTGGCTTCGTATGTAAAAATTTTTCGGGTTCTCAGTCATCATCAGGCTCAAGTACAAGATCATGTCCAACAACAGCCGAGCCAACCAAATGCACTGAACATAGGGCGATACAAAGAGGCAGTGTACACTGCACTGTGGTTCCAGTTAGCATTAGTTGTTTGTTATGCACCACACTTTATAGTGGAAATTGTGCTCTCTCAAAGTAAAATATACTCATCACACTTTGTAGCCATAAAGGGAGTAGCAGCTGTCTTAGTTTACTTTAACTCGACGTTAAACCCGTTTCTTTACTGTTGGAAGATTAGTAAAGTAAGACGAGCAGTGAAACAGACAATCAGACGAGCAGTTTGCTATCCATGGAGTTAGATCCCTCATGAGTTATACTTGTAATAAAGATTTTCAAAGGTGACCATAAAGCCGCGTTTAATGTTAGAAAATACTTTCATTGTTATAGGATAGGACGATATGTATGTATTTTATTCTCATGCTTATTATTATTATTCAACAATATCAAGGCAACGAGTAAAAATACTTTGCGATACTACACAACAAAACGTCTAAGAAGAGATTTGTTATTCAACGCGCCAAATTGTCATTTCAGCGCGGGCGAATTTCGCAGATATTTTCTTACCGGTTCTCTGGAGTACAAATATCGCGAGATATTTGTAGTCGTTTTGGGCGTTATTTGTACTCTATGAAGCACAGTTGGATAATAATATTAGTTAAGAATGTGTAAGTGTGTGTAGGGAATAAAATTTAACAATCCCTGCTGTTTTTAGTTGTCTTCAAAATCTCTCACTTTTCCGAAATTGAATGGAGCACTTTATCCTCTTTGCTCAGCTATGGATGATTTTCTACCTGACAAGACAGAGTTTCAAATAAGATGTAAAATAACAATACTATCACAGATCTCTGTAGGTCTGACTGTGGATGCTAATTTATTCTCAAATTAAGCTTTACCGATTATACGAACAGGTGGTTGTGGCGCAAAATAGAATCTCGCCTTTATCCTCAGACAGTTATGGAGATAAGATGTCACAAAATTTCTTTTTGTTACAAGTTGTCCCTATTGATTATAACTAATAATTGTAAAGTAAACTATGAACTGAGAAAAGAAAAGGAATTGCCATCATAATTGTCGCGTAAAACCCATATTGTGGGCGCGTTTTCTAAAGAGCAAATGGTTTAGAGGAAGTCTTGTGGTGAATGTTGCTGATGGAAGATAGAACCGAATAATCGCTCGGCGAGTTTTGATAATTCGTAAATATCTATCCATTGATTTCTTACTGAGACTCTTAAATTGCGTTTTTCACTTCAGTATTAGTATGTCATAATGTAAGAAACGTTATTAATGGTCCAGATAATGGCAACGACAAGATTGAATGGCATGCAGCTTGCTTGATAATAGAAATTTCTTTAGCTGGAAAATAGTGTTCATTAGAAAGTTAAATGAACTATTTTGAAATAAGTGGGCATCTCTAACTAAAATTTTATTTTCAATAGTTTAATGATTTCATCACGAATCCAAATTACTTCTTAGACCGAGTAAAATCGTCAGCTTTCATTTTTTTTATCTCTAGATTACCTAGGATGATGATGATTCAAGTTTGAACTTCACGCAGATGTTATGAACATTTGAAAAGCACATTTCAAAGTACACTATCAAATAAAGAGGGATTGTTTGCCGCACTTTCAAAAATGATATGATAGATGTCTCTATATCTTGACGTGCTTTTTATTGCTATTTCATACCATTTGGGGCACGTCACAAGTTTGGATGAAAAGTAACTTTTTTGACACAATAGACAAATTTCTGACACATTTTAATTGCCAATTAACGTCTACTAAACTTTGACAAAGTTTTAACGACTAATTTGTTCGTCAGTGCACGGTATAAAGCCCGCGATAGTTTTACAGTCGAACTTTGAAGATTTCTAAGAGTTGCTAGAGGCGGAGCTTAGTGACCTAAAGGTTTATAAGTGATAATAAAAAATGATAAAATACTAGAATGAATTAAGTGGTTCTTCGAGTCAGCAATAAGCTTTGACAACCCATCTCTGGCCTTTATTTTCCATTTCCATCAAAACTTGTCATTTACTTCTCAAAATCTTAATAATTCGTAAGGGCAACAGCCAATCAATGAGGCATATTTGGGTCACATGCATGAACCTTGATACCCAATGAACACTCCGATGAAAATTTAAGGATTTTTATCGGAGATCAAACACTCGCATTTGATGAGCATTTTACCATGGCCCAGAAGGCTCACGGTTCAGTTGTGATTTTTCACTGTTCAGTTCCGATTTTTCGGTTGGACGAAAGAGACTGGAACTTAACATACGGAGACTGAGACAAGTAAGTTTTCTCCCGCCACTTTGGAAGGCGGTAAAGTTGTCCACTCGTTCGTCTTATAGGCAGTTCGAGGTTGTTGTGTGGCAGTACTTGGCGTTTTAAACGATTGATGCTATAAAAAGGCAGACTGTACGAGAGGAAATAAGGCGTCAGGATCAGAACAACAACGAACGCGTTGAATCTGCCTCTACGAGTTCTAAAGCAGCGTCCTGTAAAGGAAACCAACGAACGGCAAGCCGACTGTCTGGATTGCTCGACCGCATCAGAGGTCAGTCAAGAGGGAAGAAAAGAAAGACCGTTAAAGAACATCGAATCCAAGTTCGCTGGATTCATTACGACGAGTAGGCAGAGAGTTTTGTTCCAGTTCGTCAGAAGAACAGTGGCGGAGACCGGTTCGTTGCTTATACTGCGTCGGAACCTCCCACAGTTGAGGAGCTGAAGCAAAAAGGCACTGCTTTGTTTTTCTCTGACAGGAGAAGTGCTTTTGCTGGCGCTGTTGACGATATGTTCCTAGATATCTGCGACACAACCCAAATGGCCATCACTCAATTTCCTGGTGAAGGAACCATTAAAAGCTATTTAAAGGAAAATGGGCTGTATCCATCGACAACTTACCTCTATCTAAGATCACAGCACCAAGACACATTCTTTTCATAACTTAAAGCAGACGAGGAAGCTTTTGAACGGCCGGTCTGATTGCCCGTCTGACAGCATCTGATGCTACCTGTTTCTCAGGTAGCATCAGATGCTGGTAAGCGTGTTGCTTATTCAGTATGTAGCTGTTCGTATTTGGAAGGTGAAGAATGAGGTCGATGTCAGCAGAACATAGAATATGAGCTTTCTAGGATCGCTGATGGGGGGAATCCATATACTACAGAAACACCAGAAACCCCAGTCTCACTAACCATGGATGGAGCGGCCGCTGGCCATCGCAACTGTTGTAACTGACGCTATACCTAAGACTGCTTGCGCGCGAGAGAGAAAAAGGAATTGTAACGTTGTGTTTACGTCGAATATAATAAAAACTCTCGTTTTATTTGGTCTTACCAATTTTGGTCCAATCGAGCCGGATGCAAATCAACCGCTCACGATGAGCATCAACCGCTCACGATGAGCAATCACGAATCGTGGCACTTGGTCGACGAATGTGTGATATGACCGCTTCACAGCAGCCTTGAAGTGACTCCTAAAGATTCGGTAAGCAGAGTAAGCCAGGTCGATTCTGGTCATTCAAAAGCACTTTCTCACTCTTTTTCTTCGTCGTCCTCGTCAAAGAGAAGAAGAGACGTTAAAATAAAAGCCTCCATCGCAAGCCTTCAAGCAAAACAGCTTGCCGAACGAGTTAAGAGAGACAATGAAGTACGTGAACAGGAGTTTCAAGAAGAAATGGTTCAAAGGGAATTAGAGTGGAAACTTGAATGTCGAAAACGAGAGCTCGACCAACTACGAAGGAAAAGGGAAGACGAAATGGCTGTGATTTCCGCTCAAAGTCAAGCTGAAGTGGCACGCCTTGAGCATGAAATACTGGGTCAAGAATTTAACGAAGGAAAGGCCTGTAATGATGAAATCTTCAAGGTCAGTAAATCTTCGCCATCTTTGAAACATTATGTAGTGCCCAGTCCTAAAGCAATCTCTGAGGTTGAACGCAAAGATAGTCCCTGTACTGAAGTTAAACCCGGAATTACTAAGGGTTACGTTTTCTAAGAACTCAACGGAGATGATTACACAGAGTCATCTCTGGATAGAAAAGTTGTCTCATATGAATACTCTCCATTACGTGCAATTATCAAGCCTTTGCCAGTAAAGAGAAATTGAGTTTCAAATAAGATGTAAATTAACAATGCTATCACAGATGTTGGGAGGTTTGACTCTAGATGCTAATTTATTCCTAAAACTAAATTAAACTTTGCCGATTAGACAAACACGAGGTTGTGGCGCAAAATCGACTTCCGCCTTTATTCGATTCTGAGACATTTAATAAAGAAGAGAAAACCAGAATAAAATGTCACAAAATTTCCTTTTGTTACAAGTTTCTCCTTTCATTATAAACGATAATTGTAAGGTAAACTATGAATTGTAAAAAGGTAAGGAATTGGCATCATTCTCACCTAAAAGCCCTACTGTGGGTGCATTTTTAAAGAGTAAACGCAAACGAAGCAGTCTTGAGGTGAATGTTGCTGATGAAAGTTATACCAACTAATCGTTCGGCGAGTTGTGATAATTCGCAAAGATCTATCCATTGATTACTTATTGGTAATCAATGGATAAATAGTAAATTGGTAAATTGTACTAATACTAATAACGTTTATTCAAACCTCTTGCAGAGAATGCTGAATTAGAGGTTTATAAATTATATTAACAAGAATTATAGGAGAAAAAAGGGGAAAAACTGTACAAAATGCATTAAACTACATACAAGTAAAAACAGCATGTACATAACAATGATAATAATGCTAAAATGATAATAATGTTTATTATAAAAAAAACGAGTATGATTAAACTGGCAAGTACTTGACTGTAACAAAGTTCTTAAAACGATCGGTGTACTTTCTTGAGTGATAGTGAGTACGATTTGATCTTAAATTGTAGCGGTCTGAAGATTTACGAACGTCGGCCTACATTGCAGTATAAAGGGGGTTGTCATTATGAATACGACTTATAAAGGATTCACAGGCAGCACTACGGCGTGCATCAAGGGTTTTAACATCGGCTAGCATTAGCGTATCTGGGTACGAATGACCTGGCCAAATAATGGCGAGAGCACGCCTCTGCACCGCATGACTCTAAGGTCTTAGATAAGTAGGACGGTAAATTGACAAATGCAGTAGAGGCGTACTCAAGTATGGAACGTATTAGGCAGCAATAGATGTAGACGGTATCTTCCGCTGGGACGGAACTTCTCCTGAGCTACCTTAACGCAAACAACCGTCTGTTAGCCTTCTTCAGCAGGTGGTCAACATGCGTCCCCCAGGAAAGGTCAGTGGACAAGTTGACGCCTAAAAGCTTGAACGACGAGACCTCTTCTATAACAGCGCCCCCCGATACGACCGGGGGAGCCTTGTAACTATTATACTGAAGGAAGTCAACAGTCATGCACTTACATTTAGTAGAATTAAGGCGCATGTTATTGGTGTTAGCAAAATTTTGGATGTCATTCACAAGGAAGTTAAGCACAGAAGGAGAATTTCTTGGAAGAATTTCCATGATAGTTAAGTCATCAATAAACTTGATACGCAAGCCCTAGGAAGCCATCAGGTCATTAACCATGCAAGCAAAGAAAATAGGCCCTAACCGGGTACCCTATGGTATCCCGTCGCACAAAGCTTGGGAACTAGAACTGACCGTATCTATGCGCGTAACCTGAGATCTACCTTGTAAGAAGCACGCAAGCCAACGTACCAAACTGGCGTCTAGATCGAACTTAGATAGTTGTTCTATGAGGATTTTATGGTCTATTAAGTCAAAACCCTTACGAAAGTCTGCGAAAAACAATCGTACAGCACAGTTCCCTTTATCGATGGCTTCTAGAATCAAATGGAGTAGGTAAACAAGGGCTTCTTCCGTACTTTTCCCACCAACCGCAAACTGCTTGACGTCAAGATCCGCTAGTATGGAAGGAAGAATCCTGGTGAGCGTGAACCCTTCTAATAGTTTGGCCACTTGACAAGTAAGACTGATGGGGCGGATGTCCTCTTCTATTTTCATAGGTGGTGACGTCTTAGGCAGGGGGCGAACAATCGCTGACTTGAGAAGGGGAGGGAGGTACCCCTCGCTTAATGACGAGTTGTAAATGTCGGCAATAGCGAGTACCAATTCAAAGGGGAAAGTCTTATGAATAGAGTTGGGAATCCCGTCAGGCCCCGGCGCTTTCTGGGTCTTAATTCTGCGGAGCGCGACATAGCCTCCCGTTCGGTCACAAACAAATGACTTGGTATCTCATCAATACGCATGCGCGCGATATCAGCCAATGTTAAGGGGGAGAACCCTGACGTTAGAGACACAAAACAGTCATTAATATTTTCTACAAGATCATTAACTGCATCTACAGTCTCTGTATCTATAAGTTGACTATAACACAAGCCATCACTACACGAAACACCTGACAAGTTCTTTATCGATTTCCACCACTTACCAACATGCGTGCTCTTCAGACTTTTAACTTTGTTTTATAGAAGGCCTTTTTACTGAGCTGAATAAGACGCTGAACATTATCACGCCAAAGCTTAAACGGAAAGGAGTCTTTCCCATGCTGGGCTAAATATTTCTGCCGTTTCTTGATCGCAATCTTGATCGCGTTGGTTATCCAAGGTTTATCTGTTTGATGGACCTTAAATGTTTTAAGCGGGAGGAAACAGTCAACAGCGTTCATAAGATTTTGATGAAAAAACTCAAATTTATCAGCACAGGATCTTAAAGAGAAAAGGCTGTCCCAGGAAAATGACGTAAGCCACTGGCCAAACTCTCTCATACGACTATCACGCGTGTCGCGGCGAGTTAGTGTTCTTTTAGCCAGGGTGGTCTTAAAGACACGCGAGTGAATATACACACAGAAATGGTCGCTGGATCCAAGTTTCGGAAGCTGTTGGGGAACTGGTAATAGCTTAGGCTGATTAGTTAGGCACCAGTCTAGGGTGCCTGTGTCTCGCGTGAAAACTGATACTATTTGTGAAAGTCCACACGTGCGCTTAATATAGATGTGTTTTTTACTTCAGTATTAGGACGTCGCAATACAGGTTTTAATAGTCCAGATAATGGTACCAACAAGATGAACCACATACAGCTCGCTTAATAATGAATATATTTGTTAGCTGCAAAACTGCGTACAGTAGAAATTTAAATGAAATATTTTAAAACAAGCTAGCTTCTGTGATTAAAATATCAATTTCAATGGTTTGATGCTTTCGGAGATTTTAACGAATCCAAATGTCTTCTTAGACAAGCAAAACCGTCAGCTTTTGTTCTTTGTTTAATTCCACCTTGCCGAGGTTGATAATGACTAAAGTTTTAACTTCACACAGATGATATGGAAATTTGAACCTTATCATATAAAAAGGGATTGTTTGCTGCTCTTTCTAAAATGATACGATAGATGTCTCATTATTTAGCTTGTCTTTTATTGCTATTTTATGCCATTTTAGGCACCTCAAAAGTTCCGGGAAAAAGGTAACGTTTTCCCGACACATTTTAAATGCTATCTAATGTCTTTAACTTTGACAAAGTTTTAACAACTAAATCGTTCATTGGTGTACGATAAGAAGCACGCGGTAATTTTACAGCTTGAAAGATTGCTAAGAGTTGCTAAAGGCGGAGCTTAAGAAAACTAAGGTTTTAAACGTTGTTCATCGAGTTGCTGTTGTTGCCTTTTAAACGAACTGTTTCTCGTTGCATTCACAGATATAATTTCAGTCTAACAAAAAGGAAACGAACACAGAATAATGTCGACAACAAAAACACTACAAGAACTTTACTGCTCCCCACCTCTAGTTGGTATGCTTCAACAAGAACTTAAAATTTTTTTCTTGACAATCTACAGTCTCCTTTCCATCACAGCATTTCTTGGGAACTTTCTTATAATCGTTGCCCTTCACAAAGAATCTTTCCTTCATCCGCCGTCGAAACTCTTGTATCATTGTCTGGCAACGACTGATCTGTTGGTTGGTCTTGTTTGTCAGCCTCTCTACGCCACTGTTTGGATGTCCGTGGTTCAGGAACACTGGAGTCTTTGTCGATACGCATTTGACGCAGCCACCATCACGGCCTTTACATTATGTGGAGTGTCTTTGATGACGATGACGGCCATAAGCGTGGAGAGGCTTCTCGTCCTGCTGTTGGGGCTAAGATACAGAGAAATTGTAACTTTGAAGCGCACATACATCATTGTAGCTACTTTTTGGATTGCATCTAGCGTCGCTGCTTTATGCTACACATTAGATTACCGTATAACCGTTTGGTATGGCCATATAGTTACATCACCTTGCCTTGTCATTTCATTCGCCTCGTATATAAAAATATTTCGGGATCTCAGTCATCATCAGGCTCAAGTACAAGATCATGTCCAACAACAGCCGAGCCAACCAAATGCACTGAACATGGCGCGATACATAAAAGCAGTGTACACTGCACTGTGGGTACAGTTAGCATTAGTAGTTTGTTATGTACCATACTTTATAGTAACAATTGTAATCGCTAGCGGTGAAACATTTGCATCCCACTTACTAGTATTATGGGGAGTAGCAGCTGTCTTAGTTTTCTTTAACTCGACGTTAAACCCGTTCCTTTACTGCTGGCAGATTTGTGAAGTAAGACAAGCAGTTAAGCAGACAATCAGACAAGCACTTTGCTTTCCATGGAGTTAGATCCCTCAAGAGTTATGCTTGTATTGAAGACTTTCAAAGATTACCATAAAGTCGCGTTTATTGTTAGAGAATACTTATCAATGTTATAGGATAGGACGAAACAAGGAAGCTCAAAGAAATGTTTGCTCGAGGTTTCTAGATACTCTGAAAGAGAAACAATGGAAACACTAGCTATATCTATTGAAAATATTCCTCGTGCTACTGATTCAAATAATTATACCTAGTCATGATCGAAGAAAGATATGCAAGCATTTCATATTCTTCTTTGAACAATATCAAGGCAACGAGTAAAAATACTGTACGATACTACACAACTAAACTTCTAAGAGATTTTTTATTCAACGCGCCTAATCGATATTTCAGCGCAGGCGAGTCTCGCGGATATTTCTAACCAGTTCATAGGAGTACAAATACCGCGAGATATTTGTACTCGCTTTGGACGTTATTTGTACTCTGCGAAGCACAGTTGGATAAGAATACTAGTTAATAATGTGTACGTGTGTGTAGAGAGTAAAATTTACAATCTCCGCTTTTTATACTTGTTTTCAAAATCTTTCGCTTTTCCGATATTGAACGTGGCACTTTATCCTCTTCGCTCAGCTATGAATAATTTTCTACCTAAGAAAACGGAGATTCAAATAAGGTGTAAAATAACAATACTATTACATATGTCTGAAGGTTTGACTTTACAGGCTAATTTATTCCTAAATTAAGCTTTACCGATTACACAGACACGTAGCTGTGGCGCAAAATAGACTCCCGTCTTTATTCTGAGACAATTAAGGAGATAGAACCACAATAAGATGTCACAAAATTTCTTTTTCTTACAAGTTGTCGCCATTTATTATTACTGATAATTGTAAAGTAAACTATAAATTAAGAAAAGAAAAGTGATTGTCCTCATTGTCACTTAAAAGCCATATCGTGGGCGCGTTATTTAAAGAGTAAACGCTTTACACGGGAAGTCTTGAGGTAAATGTTGTGATGAAAGATAGAACGGACTAATCGCTCGGCGAGTTTTGATAATTCGTAAATATCTATCGATTGATTTCTTACTGGGACTGATAAAATGCGTTTTTCACTTCAGCATTAAGATGTGGTAATATAAAGAACATTATATTATGAATGGTCCAGATGATGGCAACGACAAGATTAAATACCATGCAACTTGCTTGAGAATAGAACATTTTTTAGCTGGAAAATTGTGTTAATTAGAAATTTAAATGAAATATAGTGAAATAAGTTGGCACCTCTTATTAAATTTTTAATTTCAATAGTGTCATGCTTTCGTAGATTGTCGCGAATCCAAATGTCTTTTTAGACCAATTATAATCTTCAGCTTTTATTTTTTTTTTATTTCCAGTTTACCGAGGATGATAAGGAGTCAAGTGTGAACCTCACGCAGATGTTATGGACATTTGAAAAGCACACTATCAAATAAAGAAGGATTGTTTGCCGCACTTTCAAAAATGATACGATAGATGTCTTCTTTATTTTGGCGTGCTTTTTGTTGCTATTTCATACAACTTGAGGAACGTCACAATTTCCGAATAAAAGGTAACTTTTTTGACACAATAGACAAATTCCTGACACATTTTAATTTCTAATTGATGTCTCCTAAACTTTTACAAGGTATTAACAACTAATTCGTTCGCCAGTGTATGATATGAAGCACGCGATAGCTTTACAGTTAAACTTTAAAGATGCGTAAGAGTTGGTAAAGGCGGAGCTTGGTGAACTAAAGGTATACAAGTGATAATTAAAATGATAAAATACTACAATGAATTAAATGGTATTTGGAGTCAGTAATAAGTTTTGACTACCCATCCCTGGCCTTTATTTTCCGTCTCCATCAATAATTATCGTGTTTAACTCTCAAAATCCTTACTAATTCATGAAGGCAACAGCCAATCAATGAGGCATATTTGGGTCACATGAAGGAACCTTGATACCCAATGAATACTCAAATGAAAATTGAAGGATTTTGATCGAAGATCAAATACTTGAATTTTGATGAGCATTTTTAATAATGAATACATCTTTAACATCAATGACCTAAATATTATTTCATGAAGGATCTTGGGTGGAATTCTCTCCCACTTCTTCTTGGCCACCTCCATCACAAGCTTACTAAGCTAGTAATTCAAGTTACTGCATCCTTTTTTAAATGCTGGTAGAAAGCTGTTCGACCTTGAGTAAATCATAGTCTTTAAAAGAGTGCTTCTGGATCGAAAACGGGAGCTATAACCGACTGAGAAATTTGCCACTCGCCAAAAATTGTTAGCGTCTATTTGTACTTACATTTGCTAAATTAAACGAGGGAATAGCTTTTCGATTAACGCGCTTCCTTCTTAAACCGTTTTTGGCACCCTAAATCTTACCGCTCCGTCTTCACTCATGGTCATACAACAACTACACCAAAGCAATAATCGTGCATGCATGTTGACGTAATGCTGAGTGTTTCATCAGGGGTTCCAAACACCATCTGGTTCTCAGTGTTTGGAACCCCTGATGAAATACTCACACTCGTTTGTGATATATTACTTCAATATTGGAAAATAACTGTCGACATTACGAAACGAGAATCGTTCATCGCTGAATATAATCTCAAGAAGAAAAATTCAATACAATTCCTTTTGCATGAAAGTTTACCTGATACGAAGTATTTTTCTGGTCTTCTTGTGAACAAGACATTGGAAGAAAATACATTGGATCTAGGGTCTAGTAGGCTACCTTTGGCTTGTCATTATCAAGGATAATCACTGTGAATTCGCTGGCGAAAGGAGGATAACTAACAGATAAGGAAAAAAATTTGTAGAAAATGCTTTTCTGGCGTAATATTTTGCTTTTGTTCACAATTTCGTTTCAAGTACCAGTCGGATACGTATAGGAGGAAAAAAAAAGCTGCAAAGCGCAATCAACTAGTTAAAATTAAATTATTAAAAGGCACAATTAATTACACGCTCAGGTGAACTCAAATATTTTGTAATTAGTTCGCTGCTGGGACCAAAATCTTGAATTGAAATTGTTAAATGCGTTCGGAGATGGTGAAAAATTGAATTCATTCTAAGACCGAGTAAAAGCGCCAGTTTAAATTATTTATTACGCTTGCTAGGGCTGTAATGATTCACGTTTCAATTCCACAAAAATGATAAGTTTTTTTTAGTATCCTGTCAGTGGAGGTTTAATGGCAGATGTCTCCATATTTTCCTTTCAGTGTCATTTCTTAACTGTGGTACCTGGCAGGTTTTGGAAACTAAATTTCTTACAAAAAAAAGTAATTTTCCAGCGTAAACGCTGATTGGGGATATTCTTTAGAAAGTAGAGTTTCGGTGATCGTGGATAGACGTGAGATGTTTGGATCTCATTTCACGTTTCAATCACAGATAACCTACAAGAAAAACAAGACGAACACATAAGGGAGGTAGCAGGTGTTTTAGTTTACTTAACTCGACGTTAAATCCGTTTCTTTACTGTTGGAAGATAAGTGAAGTAAGACAAGCAGTGAAGCAGACAATCAGACAAGCATTTTGCTGTCCATGGAGTTAGATCCCTCATGAGTTATACTTGTACTGAATTCTTTCAAAGGTGACCATAAAACCGCGTTTATTGTCAGAGAATACTTATTATTGTTATAGGATAGGACGAAACAGGAAGATCAAAGAAATGTTTGCTCGAGGTTTGTAGATAGTCTGAAAGAAAAGCAATGGAAACACTAGCTATATCTCTTAAAAATACATCTCGTACTACTAGTTCATCATAATTATACCTATTCATGATCGAAGAAAGATATGCATGCATTTTACTCTCAGCATGTTTATTCCTCTTTAAACAATATTAAAGCATTGGATAACACGAGCGCGACATAGGCCTCCCGTTCGGTCACAAACAAATGACTTGGTATCTCATCAACACGTGTGCGCGCGATATCAGCCGATGTTAAGGGAGAGAACCCTGACGTTAGAGACACAAAAAAGTCATTAATATTTTCTGCAAGATCATTAACTGCATCTACAGTCTGGGTATCTAGAAGTTGACTAGACCACAAGCCCTCACTACACGAAACACCTGACAAGTTCTTTATCGATTTCCACCACTTCCCAACATGCGTGCTTTTCAGACTTTTAACTTTGTTTTTATAGAAGGCCTTTTTACTGTGCTGAATAAGCCGCTGAACATTATCACGCCAAAGCTTAAACAGAAAGAAGTCTTTCCCATGCTGGGCTAAATATTTCTGCCGTTTCTTGATCGCAATCTTGATCGCGTTGGTTATCCAAGGTTTATTTGTTTTATGGACTTTAAATGTTTTAAGCGGGAGGGAACAGTCAATAGCGTTTATAAGAGTTTGACGAAAAAACTCAAATTTATCAGCACAGGATCTTAAAGAGAAAAGGCTGTCCCAGGAAAATGACGTAAGTCGCTGGCCAAACTCTCTCATACGACTATCACGCGTGTCGCGGCGAGTTAGTGTTCTTTTAGCCAGGGTGGTCTTAAAGACACGCGAGTGAATATACACACAGAAATGGTCGCTGGATCCAAGTTTCGGAAGCTGTTGGGGAACTGGTAATAGCTTAGGCTGATTAGTTAGGCACCAGTCTAGGGTGCCTGTGTCTCGCGTGAAAACTGATACTATTTGTGAAAGTCCACACGTGCGCTTAATATAGATGTGTTTTTTACTTCAGTATTAGGACGTCGCAATACAGGTTTTAATAGTCCAGATAATGGTAGCAACAAGATGAACCACATACAGCTCGCTTAATAATGAATATATTTGTTAGCTGCAAAACTGCGTACATTAGAAATTTAAATGAAATATTTTAAAACAAGCTAGCTTCTGTGATTAAAATATCAATTTCAATGGTTTGATGCTTTCGGAGATTTTAACGAATCCAAATGTTTTCTTAGAAAAGCAAAACCGTCAGCTTTTGTTCTTTGTTTAATTCTACCTTGCCGAGGTTGATAATGACTAAAGTTTTAACTTCACACAGATGATATGGAAATTTGAAAAGCACCCTATCAAATAAAGAGGGATTGTTTGCCGCTCTTTCAAAAATGATACGATAGATGTCTCTCTATTTAGCTTGTCTTTTACTGCTATTTTATGCCATTTTAGGCACCTCAAAAGTTCCGGGAAAAAGGTAACGTTTTAGCCACAATTGACAGTTTTCCGACACATTTTAAATGCTATCTAATGTCTTTAACTTTGACAAAGTTTTAACAACTAAATCGTTCATTGGTGTACGATATGAAGCAAGCGGTAATTTTACAGCTTGAAAGATTGCTAAGAGTTGCTAAAGGCGGAGCTTAAGAAAACTAAGGTTTTATAAGTTGTTCATCGAGTTGCTGTTGTTGCTGTTTAGACGAACTGTTTCTCGTTGCATTCACAGATAATTTCAGTCTAACAAAAAGGAAACGAACACAGAATAATGTCGACAACAAAAACACTACAAGAACTTTACTGCTCCCCACCTCTAGTTGGAATGCTTCAACAAGAGCTTAAAATTTTTTTCTTGACAATCTACAGTCTCCTTTCCATCACAGCATTTCTTGGGAACCTTCTTATAATCGTTGCCCTTCACAAAGAATCTTTCCTTCATCCGCCGTCGAAACTCTTGTATCGTTGTCTGGCAACGACTGATCTGTTGGTTGGTCTTGTTTGTCAGCCTCTCTACGCCACTGTTTGGATGTCTGTGGTTCAGGAACACTGGAGTCTTTGTCGATACGCATTTGACGCAGCCACCATCACAGCCTTTACATTATGTGGAGTGTCTTTGATGACGATGACGGCCATAGGCGTGGAGAGGCTTCTCGTCCTGCTGTTGGGGCTAAGATACAGAGAAATTGTAACTTTGAAGCGCACATACATCATCGTAGCTACTTTTTGGATTGCATCTAGCGTCGCTGCTTTATGCTACACATTAGATTACCGTATAACCGTTTGGTATGGCCATATAGTTACATCACCTTGCCTTGTCATTTCATTCGCCTCGTATATAAAAATATTTCGGGATCTCAGTCATCATCAGGCTCAAGTACAAGATCATGTCCAACAACAGCCGAGCCAACCAAATGCACTGAACATGGCGCGATACAAAAAAGCAGTGTACACTGCACTGTGGGTACAGTTAGCATTAGTAGTTTGTTATGCACCATACTTTATAGTAACAATTGTAATCGCTGGCGGTAAAACGTTTTCATCACACTTACTAGTATTATGGGGAGTAGCAGCTGTCTTAGTTTTCTTTAACTCCACGTTAAACCCGTTCCTTTACTGCTGGCAGATTTGTGAAGTAAGACAAGCGGTGAAGCAGACAATCAGACAAGCACTTTGCTTTCCATGGAGTTAGATCCCTCAAGAGTTATGCTTGTATTGAAGACTTTCAAAGATTAACATAAAGTCCCGTTTATTGTTAGAGAATACTTATCAATGTTATAGGATAGGACGAAACAAGGAAGCTCAAAGAAATGTTTGCTCGAGGTTTCTAGATACTCTGAAAGAGAAACAATGGAAATACTAGCTATATCTATTGAAAATATTCCTCATGCTACTGATTCAAATAATTATACCTAGTCATGATCGAAGAAAGATATGCATGCATTTCATATTCTTCTTTGAACAATATCAAGGCAACTAGTAAAAATACTGTACGATACTACACAACTAAACTTCTATGAGATTTATTATTCAACGCGTCAAATCGTTATTTCAGCGCGGGCGAATCTCGCGGATATTTGTAACCAGTTCATAGGAGTACAGATACCGCGAGATATTTGTACTCGCTTTGGACGTTATTGGTACTCTACGAAGCACAGCTGGATAATAATACTAGTTAATAATGTGTAAGTGTGTGTAGGGAGTAAAATTTACAATCTCCGCTTTTTATACTTGTTTTCAAAATCTTTCGCTTTTCCGAAATTGAACGTGGCACTTTATCCTCTTCGCTCAGCTATGAATAATTTTCTACCTAAGGAAACGGAGATTCAAATAAGGTGTAAAATAAAAATACTATTACATATGTCTGTAGGTTTGACTTTACAGGCTAATTTATTCCTAAATTAAGCTTTACTGATTACACAGACACGTAGTTGTGGCGCAAAATAGACTCCCGTCTTCATTCTGAGACATTTAAGGAGTTAAAACCACAATGAGATGTCACAAAATTTCTTTTTGTTACAAGTTGTCTCCATTTAGTATTACTGATAATTGTAAAGTAAACTATAAATTAAGAAAAGAAAAGTGATTGTCCTCATTGTCACTTAAAAGCCATATCGTGGGCGCGTTATTTAAAGAGTAAACGCTTTACAGGAAGTCTTGAGGTGAATGTTGTGATGAAAGATAGAACGGAATAATCGCTCGGCGAGTTTTGATAATTCGTAAATATCTATCGATTGATTTCTTACTGGGACTGATAAAATGCGTTTTTCACTTCAGCATTAAGATGTGGTAATATAAAGAACATTATATTATGAATGGTCCAGATGATGGCAACGACAAGATTGAATAGCATGCAGCTTGCTTGAGAATAGAACATTTTTTAGCTGGAAAATTGTGTTCATTAGAAATTTAAATGAAATATTGTGAAATAAGTTGGCATCTCTGATTAAATTTTTAGTTTCAATAGTGTCATGCTTTCGTAGATTGTCACGAATCCAAATTTCTTTTTAGACCAAGTATAATCGTCAGCTTTTATTTTTTTTTTTATTTCCAGTTTACCGAGGATGATAATGAGTCAAGTGTGAACCTCACGCAGATGTTATGGACATTTGAAAAGCACACTATCAAATAAAGAAGGATTGTTTGCCGGACTTTCCAAAATGATACGATAGATGTCTTCTTTATTTTGGCGTGCTTTTTGTCGCTATTTCATACAATTTGAGGCACTTCACAAGTTCCGAATAAAAGGTAACTTTTTTGGCACAATAGACAAATTCGTGACACATTTTAATTGCTAATTGATGTCTCCTAAACTTTTACAAGGTATTAACAACTAATTCGTTCGCCAGTGTATGATATGAAGCACGCGATAGTTTTACAGTTAAACTTTAAAGATGTGTAAGAGTTGCTAAAGGCGGAGCTTGGTGAACTAAAGGTATACAAGTGATAATTAAAATGATAAAATACTAGAATGAATTAAATGGTATTTGGAGTCAGTAATAAGTTTTGACTACCCATCCCTTGCATTTATTTTCCGTCTCCATCAATAATTATCGTGTTTAACTCTCAAACTCCTTACTAATTCATGAAGGCAACAGCCAATCAATGAGGCATATTTGGGTCACATGCATGAACCTTGATACCCAATGAATACTCAAATGAAAATTGAAGGATTTTGATCTAAGATCAAATACTTGAATTTTGATGAGCATTTTTAATAATGAATACATCTTTAACAACAATGACCTAAATATTATTTCATGAAGGATCTTGGGTGGATTTCTCTCCCTCCACTTCTTGGCCACCTCCATCACAAACTTGCTAAGCTAGTAATTCAAGTTACTGCATCCTTTTTTAAATGCTGGTAGAAAGCTGTTCGACCTTGAGTAAATCATAGTCTTTAAAAGAGTGCTTCTGGATCGAAAACGGGAGCTATAACCGACTGAGAAATTTGCCATTCGCCAAAAATTGTTAGCGTCTATTTGTACTTACATTTGCTAAACTAAACGAGGGAATAGCTTTTCGATTAACGCGCTTCCTTCTTAAACCGTTTTTGGCACCCTAAATCTTGCCGCTCCGCCTTTACTCGTGGTCATATCCCAACTACACCAAAGCAATAATCCTGCATGCATGTTAACGTAATGCTGTGTGTTTCATCAGGGGTTTCAAGCACCATTTGGTTCTCAGTGTTTGGAACCCCTGATGAAACACTCACACTCGTTTGTGATATATTACTTCAATATTGGAAAATAACTGTCGACATTACGAAACGAGAATCGTTCATCGCTGAATATAATCTCAAGAAGAAAAATTCAATACATTTCCTTTTGCATGAAAGTTTACCTGATACGAAGTATTTTTCTGGTCTTCTTGTGAACAAGACATTGGAAGAAAACAAATTAGATCGAGGGTCTAGTAGGCTACCTTTGGCTTGTCATTATCAGGGATAATCACTGTGAATTCGCTGGCGAAAGGAGGATAACCAACAGACAAGGAAAAAAAATTGTAGAAAATGCTTCTGTAGTGTATAATTTTGCTTTTGTTCACAACTTCGTTTCAAGTACCAGCCGGATACGTATAGGAGGAAAAAAAAAGGCTGCAAAGCGCAATCAATTAGTTAAAATTAAATTAGTAAAAGGCACAATTAAGTACACGCTCAGGTAAACTCAAATATTTTGTAATTAGTTCGCTGCTGGGACCAAAACTTTCAATTGAAATTGTTTAATGCGTTCGGAGATGGTAAAAAATTGAATTCATTCTAAGACCGAGTAAAAGCGCCAGTATTCTAAGACCGAGTAAAAGCGCCAGTTTAAATTATTTATTACGCTTGCTAGGGCTGATAATGATTCACGTTTCAATTCCTCAAAAATGATATGTTTTTTTTAGTATCCTGTCAGTGGAGGTTTAATGGCAGATGTCTCCATATTTTCCTTTCAGTGTCATTTCTTAACTGTGGTACCTCGCAGGTTTTGGAAACTAAATTTCTTACAAAAAAAAGTAATTTTCCAGCGTAAACGCTGATTGGGGATATTCTTTAGAAAGTAGAGTTTCAGTGATCGTGGATAGACGTGAGATGTTTGGATCTCATTTCACGTTTCAATCACAGATAACCTACTAGAAAAACAAGACGAACACATAAGGGAGGTAGCAGGTGTTTTAGTTTACTTAACTCGACGTTAAATCCGTTTCTTTACTGTTGGAAGATAAGTGAAGTAAGACAAGCAGTGAAGCAGACAATCAGACAAGCATTTTGCTGTCCATGGAGTTAGATCCCTCATGAGTTATACTTGTACTGAATTCTTTCAAAGGTGACCATAAAGCCGCGTTTATTGTCAGAGAATACTTATTATTGTTATAGGATAGGACAAAACAGGAAGATCAAAAAATGTTTGCTCGAGGTTTGTAGATAGTCTGAAAGAAAAGCAATGGAAACACTAGCTATATCTCTTAAAAATACATCTCGTGCTACTAGTTCATCATAATTATACCTATTCATGATCGAAGAAAGATATGCATGCATTTTACTCTCAGCATGTTTATTCTTCTTTAAACAATATTAAAGCATTGGATAACACGAGCGCGACATAGGCCTCCCGTTCGGTCACAAACAAATGACTTGGTATCTCATCAACACGTATGTGCGCGATATCAGCCGATGTTAAGAGGGAGAACGCTGACGTTAGACACACAAAAAAGTCATTAATGTTTTCTGCAAGATCATTAAGTGCATCTACAGTCTCTGTATCTATAAGTTGACTATAACACAAGCCCTCAGTACACGAAACATCTGACAAGTTCTTGATCGATTTCCACCACTTCCCAACATGCGTGCTCTTCAGACTTTTAACTTTGTTTTTATAGAAGGCCTTTTTACCGTGCTGAATAAGCCGCTGACCATTATCACGCCAAAGCTTAAACAGAAAGGAGTCTTTCCCATGCTGGGCTAAATATTTCTGCCGTTTCTTGGTCGCAGTCTTGATTGCGTTGGTTATCCAAGGGTTATCTGTTTGATGGACCTTAAATGTTTTAAGCGGGAGGAAACAGTCAACAGCGTTCATAAGAGTTTGATGAAAAAACTCAAATTTATCAGCACAGGATCTTAAAGAGAAAAGGCTGTCCCAGGAAAATGACGTAAGCCACTGGCCAAACTCTCTCATACGACTATCACGCGTGTCGCGGCGAGTTAGTGTTCTTTTAGCCAGGGTGGTCTTAAAGACACGCGAGTGAATATACACACAGAAATGGTCGCTGGATCCAAGTTTCGGAAGCTGTTGGGGAACTGGTAATAGCTTAGGCTGATTAGTTAGGCACCAGTCTAGGGTGCCTGTGTCTCGCGTGAAAACTGTTAGCTCAATTGGTAGAGCGCTGCACTAGTATCGCAGAGGTCAGTGGTTCGAATCCCGTACAGGCCTGAAATGTTTTTCAGGTCTGATTTTCACTATTGCTCAAATAGTGCTTTACTGCGAAGGATCATTCTCATATACGTCTCATAACCGCAGTTCACACATATGTTTCATATGTTTGTTGTTGTTTAAAACTGATACTGTTTGTGAAAGTCCACACGTGCGCTTAATATAGATGTGTTTTTTACTTCAGTATTAGGATGTCGCAATACAGGTTTTAATAGTCCAGATAATGGTAGCAACAAGATGAACCACATACAGCTCGCTTAATAATGAATATATTTGTTAGCTGCAAAACTGTGTACATTAGAAATTTAAATGAAATATTTTAAAACAAGCTAGCTTCTGTGATTAAAATATCAATTTCAATGGTTTGATGCTTTCGGAGATTTTAACGAATGCAAATGTTTTCTTAGACAAGCAAAACTGTCAGCTTTTGTTCTTTGTTTAATTCCACTTTGCCGAGGTTGATAATGACTAACGTTTTAACTTCACACAGATGATATGGAAATTTGAACCCTATCAAATAAAGAGGGATTGTTTGCTGCTCTTTCTAAAATGATACGATTGATCTCTCATTATTTAGCTTGTCTTTTATTGCTATTTTATGCCATTTTAGGCACCTCAAAAGTTCCGGGAAAAAAGTAACGTTTTAGCCACAATTGACAGTTTCCCGACACATTTTAAATGCTATCTAATGTCTTTAACTTTGACAAAGTTTAACAACTAAATTGTTCATCGGTGTACAATATGAAGCACGCGGTAATTTTACAGCTTGAAAGATTGCTAAGAGTTGCTAAAGGCGGAGCTTAAGAAAACTAAGGTTTTATAAGTTGTTCATCGAGTTGCTGTTGTTGCTGTTTAGACGAACTGTTTCTCGTTGCATTCACAGATAATTTCAGTCTAACAAAAAGGAAACGAACACAGAATAATGTCGACAACAAAAACACTACAAGAACTTTACTGCTCCCCACCTCTAGTTGGTATGCTTCAACAAGAACTTAAAATTTTTTTCTTGACAATCTACAGTCTCCTTTCCATCACAGCATTTCTTGGGAACTTTCTTATAATCGTTGCCCTTCGCAGAGAATCTTCCCTTCATCCGCCGTCGAAACTCTTGTATCGTTGTCTGGCAACAACTGATCTGTTGGTTGGTCTTGTTTGTCAGCCTCTCTACGTCACTGTTTGGGTGTGTGTGGTTCAGGAACACTGGAGTCTTTGTCGATACGCATTTGACGCAGCCATCATCACAGCCTTTACATTATGTGTAGTGTCTTTGATGATAATAACGGCCATAAGCGTGGACAGACTTCTTGCTCTGCTGTTAAGGCTAAGATACAGAGAAATTGTAACTTTGAAGCGCACATACATCATTGTAGCTACTTTTTGGATTGCATCTAGCGTCGCTGCTTTATGCTACACATTAGATTACCGTATAACCGTTTGGTATGGCCATATAGTTACATCACCTTGCCTTGTCATTTCATTCGCCTCGTATATAAAAATATTTCGGGATCTCAGTGATCATCAGGCGCAAGTACAAGATCATGTCCAACAACAGCCGAGCCAACTAAATGCACTGAAAATGGCGCGATACAAAAAAGCAGTGTACACTGCACTGCGGGTACAGTTAGCGTTAGTAGTTTGTTATGTACCATACTTTATAGTAACAATTGTAATCGCTGGCCGTAAAACATTTTCATCGCACTTACTAGTATTATGGGGAGTAGCAGCTGTCTTAGTTTTCTTTAACTCGACGTTAAACCCGTTCCTTTACTGCTGGCAGATTTATGAAGTAAGACAAGCAGTGAAGCAGACAATCAGACAAGCACTTTGCTTTCCATGGAGTTAGATCCCTCAAGAGTTATGCTTGTATTAAAGACTTTTAAATATTACCATAAAGTCCCGTTTATTGTTAGAGAATACTTATCAATGTTATAGGATAGGACGAAACAAGGAAGCTCAAAGAAATGTTTGCTCGAGGTTTCTAGATACTCTGAAAGAGAAACAATGGAAACACTAGCTATATCTATTGAAAATGTTCCTCATGCTACTGATATAAATAATTATATCTAGTCATGATCGAAGAAAGATATGCATGCATTTCATTCTCATGTTTATTCTTCTTTGAACAATATCAAGGCAACGAGTAAAAATACTGTTCGATACTACACAACTAAACTTCTAAGAGATTTATTATTCAACGCGCCAAATTGTTATTTCAGCGCGGGCGAATCTTGCGGATATTTCTAACCAGTTCATAGGAGTACAAATACCGCGAGATATTTGTACTCGCTTTGGACTTTATTTGTACTCTACGAAGCACAGTTGGATAATAATACTAGTTAATAAAGTGTAAGTGTGTGCAGGGAGTAAAATTTACAATCTCCGCTTTTTATACTTGTTTTCAAAATCTTTCGCTTTTCCGAAATTGAACGTGGCACTTTATTCTCTTCGCTCAGCTATGAATAATTTTCTACCTAAGAAAACGGAGATTCAAATAAGGTGTAAAATAAAAATACTATTACATATGTCTGTAGGTTTGACTTTACAGGCTAATTTATTCCTAAAGTAAGCTTTACCGATTACACAGACACGTAGTTGTGTCGCAAAATAGACTCCCGTCTTTATTCGGAGGCATTTAAGGAGATAAAACCATAATAAGATGTCACAAAATTTCTTTTTGTTACAAGTTGTCTCCGTTTATTATTACTGATAAGTGTAAAGTAAACTATGAATTATAAAAAGAAAAGTGATTGTCCTCACTGTCACTTAAAAGCCATATCGCGGGCGCGTTATTTAAAGAGTAAACGCTTTACAGGAAGTCTTGAGGTGAATGTTGTGATGAAAGATAGAACGAACTAATCGCTCGGCGAGTTTTGATAATTCGTAAATATCTATCCATTGATTTCTTACTGGGACTGATAAAATGCGTTTTTCACTTCAGCATTAAGATGTGGTAATATAAAGAACATTATATTATGAATGGTCCAGATGATGGCAACGACAAGATTGAATAGCATGCAGCTTGCTTGAGAATAGAACATTTTTTAGCTGGAAAACTGTGTTCATTAGAAATTTAAATGAAATATTGTGAAATAAGTTGGCATCTCTGATTAAATTTTTAATTTCACTAGTGTCATGCTTTCGTAGATTGTCACGAATCCAAATTTCTTTTTAGACCAAGTATAATCGTCAGCTTTTATTTCTTTTTTATTCCCAGTTTACCGAGGATGATAATGAGTCAAGTGTGAACTTCACGCAGATGTTATGGACATCTGAAAAGCACACTATCAAATAAAGGAGGATTGTTTGCCGCACTTTAAAAAATGATACGATAGATGTCTTCCTTATTTTGGCATGCTTTTTGTCGCTATTTCATACAATTTGAGGCACTTCACAAGTTCCGAATAAAAGCTAACTTTTTTGACACAATAGACAAATTCCTGACACATTTTAATTGCTAATTGATGTCTCCTAAACTTTTACAAGGTATTAACAACTAATTCGTTCGCCAGTGTATGATATGAAGCACGCGATAGTTTTACAGTTAAACTTTAAAGATGTGTAGGAGTTGCTAAAGGCGGAGCTTGGTGAACTAAAGGTATACAAGTGATAATTAAAATGATAAAATACTAGAATGAATTAAGTGGTTCTTCGAATCAGTAATAAGTCTTGACTTCCCATCCCTGGCCTTTATTTTCCGTCTCCATCAATAATTATCGTGTTTAACTCTCAAAATCCTTAATAACTCATGAAGGCAACAGCCAATCAATGAGGCATATTTGGGTCACATGCATGAACCTTGATACCCAATGAATACTCAAATGAAAATTGAAGGATTTTGATTTAAGATCTAATACTTGAATTTTGATGAGCATTTTTAATAATGAAGACATCTTTAACAACAATGACCTAAATATTATTTCATGAAGGATCTTGGGTGGATTTCTCTCCCTCCACTTCTTGGCCACCTCCATCACAAACTTGCTAAGCTAGTAATTCAAGTTACTGCATCCCTTTTTTAATGCTGGTAGAAAGCTGTTCGACCTTGAGTAAATCATAGTCTTTAAAAGAGTGCTTCTGGATCGAAAACGGGAGCTATAACCGACTGAGAAATTTGCCATTCGCCAAAAATTGTTAGCGTCTATTTGTACTTACATTTGCTAAATTAAACGAGGGAATAGCTTTTCGATTAACGCGCTTCCTTCTTAAACCGTTTTTGGCACCCTAAATCTTGCCGCTCCGTCTTCACTCATGGTCATTCACCAACTACACCAAAGCAATAATCGTGCATGCATGTTATCGTAATGCTGTGTGTTTCATCAGGGGTTCCAAACACCATCTGGTTCTCAGTGTTTGGAACCCCTGATGAAACACTCACACTCGTTTGTGATATATTACTTCAATATTGGAAAATAACTGTCGACATTACGAAACGAGAATCGTTCATCGCTGAATATAATCTCAAGAAGAAAAATTCAATACATTTCCTTTTGCATGAAAGTTTACCTGATACGAAGTATTTTTCTGGTCTTCTTGTGAACAAGACATTGGAAGAAAACAAATGGGATCTATGTTTTAGTAGGCTACCTTTGGCTTATCATTATCAAGTATAATCACTGTGAATTCGCTGGCGAAAGGAGGATAACTAACAGACAAGGGAAAAGAATTGTAGAAAGTGGTTTTCTGGCGTAATATTTTGCTTTTGTTCATAATTTCGTTTCAAGTACTAGTCGGATACGTATAGGAGGAAAAAAAGCTGCAAAGCGCAATCAACTTGTTAAAATTAAATTCTTAAAAGGCACAATTAATTACACACTCAGGTAAACTCAAATATTTTGTAATTAGTTCGCTGCTGGGACCAAAACTTTCAATTGAAATTGTTTAATGCGTTCGGAGATGGTGAAAAATTGAATTTATTCTAAGACCGAGTAAAAGCGCCAGTTTAAATTATTTATTACGCTTGCTAGGGCTGATAATGATTAACGTTTCAATTCTACAAAAATGATAAGTTTTTTTTTTAGCATCCTGTCAGCGGAGGTTTAATATCAGATGTCTCCATATTTTCCTTTCAGTGTTATTTCTTAACTGTGGTACCTCGCAGGTTTCGGACACTTTCTTACAAAAAGAGTAATTTTCCAGCGTAAACGCTGATTGTGGATATTCTTTAGAAAGTAGAGTTTCAGTGATCGTGGATAGACGTGAGATGTTTGGATCTCATTTCTCGTTTCAATCACAGATAACCTACTAGAAAAACAAGACGAACGAATAAGTGAGGTAGCGGGTGTTTTAGTTTACTTAACTCGACGTTAAATCCGTTTCTTTACTGCTGGAAGATAAGTGAAGTAAGACAAACATTGAAGCAGACAATCAGACAAGCATTTTGCTGTCCATGGAGTTAGATCCCTCATGAGTTATACTTATACTGAATTCTTTCAAAGGTGACCATAAAGCAGCGTTTATTGTCAGAGAATACTTATCATTATTATAGGATAGGAAGAAACAGGAAGATCAAAGAAATGTTTGCTCAAGGTTTGTAGATAGTCTGAAAGAAAAGCAATTGAAACAGTAACTATATCTCTTAAAAATACATCTCGTGCTACTAGTTCATCATAATTAACACCTTCAATCAAATATGGCGTTCGGACGCGGCTTCAAGCTCTCCGCAAATTTATGTGTGTTTCTCTGTATTGACATCACTTTGGAGTTCTTCAGGTTCTCAGATGTATATGAGAACACTTTGCTTAACGATAGAGAGACGTTTTTTGTTTCCCAGACGTATTGTAGGGCTGAAGTTGCTGGTGCTTCATTTCATCGAAACGAACCGACCCGGAGGCAAGAGTCTAATGGACGACTGAAGAGTGTTATGCTTTGTAAGCTTTTTCATCGTGCCTGTTTTGCTTTGACTCTTATTGCTCTTGCTGGTGACATTGAGATTAATCCCGGCTACCAGACATTTGCTGATATCAAGTCCACTAGAGGTCTCAAGATTGCTCACTTGAATATACGAAGTCTCGCAAACAAAACCGACTCTCTGCGTCTTGAGGGAATTAACAACAAAACTTTTGACGTGCTAACTCTGTCCGAGACTTGGCTGGATTCCTCAACAAGTGATGCTGAAATAAAACTCCCTGGATTTGTGTGCATAAGGTTAGATCGCACTGGCAATAAAGAGGGATATGGCGGAGTTGCTATGTATGTAAGAGAAGATTTGGCGTTTCGTTTGCGGAATGATATCAATACTGGTGGACAGGAATGTTTATGGATTGAGTTAACTCGAGATAAATGTAAGCCAACGTTATTATGCTGCGCTTATAGAGCACCAGATGCCGATCTCTGCACTTTTATTTCGTCTCTGCGAGATAGTATGCCTGCTGTTGATCTTGAAAAATCGGATGTGATCATTTTAGGAGATCTAAACGCAAACATGATGCCTAATTCAAAATTGCCCAAGAAAGACAAACAACAACTTCTCACCTTCTCGCGCGCTTTTGACTTCACACAGCTGATAAAAGAGCCTACTCGAATATCTGACACCTCACGGACCTTGATTGACCTGATTTTTGTCAATAATGAACATCGTATTGTAAAATCTGGTGTTGTTCCGTTTCCATTGAGCGACCATTACCTGGTGTTTTGCATTCTAAAGACTGGTGTGCACACAAAAGCACATCCAAGAATGTTTGAGTATCGCTCTTACAAGAATTTCGATGCGAATTCATTTAACGAAGATCTTAGGAATGTTCCTTGGCACGTCGTTGACAATGAAAACAATATCGATGACGCTTTATTAACTTGGAACAAACTGTTTTCAGAAGTTGCAGACGATCATGCACCTGTCAAACGACGACGTGTGAAGGGAACACCTATTCCTTGGATGAATAGCAAAATTAGCGAATCAATGAGAGATCGAGACTGGTATCATCGTAAAGCACGTAAATCGAACTCAGAAAAGCACTGGAACACTTACAGGAAACTGAGGAACAAAGTAAACCGCTTAGTAAAATCTGCTAAGTCGAAATATTACTGCGAAATGATCGAGGAAGCCAGAGGAGATCACGGCAAAATGTGGAAAGCTGTAAACGAAGCATGCAATCGTAATTCATCCTCAGAAAAGGTTCAGTGCATCATTTCCGATGGCATTCAGCACACCACTTCCAAATCCATTGCTGTTGCTTTGAATAGCTTCTTTGCATCCATAGGCAAGCGCCTAGCTGACAAAATAACGACTACCTGGTCGAATTGCAACTTGGTTTTAGAACAACCGTTGTCTCAGTTCCAGTTAACTGAACTAGAGGAATCGTTTGTGTTTCAGCAGCTTACCTCTTTGAAGACAAATAAAGCAATTGGTTTGGACAAAATTAGTGCTAGACTACTCAAGAGCTCTGCTAATACAATCACTCCCTCCATCACTAAGCTGTTGAATCGATCGATTCTTACTGGTAAATTTCCTAAATTGTGGAAATGCTCAAAAATTACAGCCTTGTTTAAATCAGGCGACCGGTCAAATGCATCGAACTATCGACCTATCTCTATTTTACCGACACTCAGTAAAATTCTCGAGAAAGCCGTGCATTCCCAGCTGTACCAGCACTTGGTAATTAACAACCTTCTCACAAGGAAACAGTTTGGATTCAGGAAGGGGCTCTCTACTGAATCTGCTTTGACATCATTTGCTGATGAAGTCTTATTGAACATGGAACAAGGTAAACTGTGTGGGGCCGTGTTTTTGGATTTAACCAAGGCTTTCGACACTGTGGACCATCGGATTTTGTTACGCAAGCTCTCCAAAATTGGTTTATGTGAGAACTCGCTTCAGTGGTTCCGCTCTTACATTACTGACAGGAAACAGCGTACATGTTGTGGGAATGAGTTGTCTGATGAATTGCCAGTTACCCATGGGGTCCCTCAAGGAAGTATTCTGGGTCCTCTGCTATTTGTCATCTACATTAACGATTTGCCAAGTGTTAGAATATCGTAATATAGACAACGTTATTAATTATTAATTATTAATAGTCCAGATAATTATAACAACAAGATGAACCACATGCAGCTTGCTTGATTGCTCGGTAGTTCCCAGTCCTTGTGAGACACAGCCATATAATAAGTCGTATTAGTATAATTTCAGAGCTGAGCAGAGTGTTTCCAGCAATCTTATTGGTCGAGCGGTTCCTTATATGACGCTATATGAACCGCTCCACGCGGTTTATATAAAATGTTAAAATAAAAAGTTAATAAATGTTACTAAAATGTTATGATTTTAGAAATTTCTCTGTTGTTCAGCTCTGAAATTATACTAAAACAATTATTCACCTCAGGTTCGGTGAATATTGTCGAATAATCCCCTCGACTTCGTCTCGGGGATTATTCGACGATATTCAACTCGCCTTCGACGAGTAATTGTTAAATATAAGGAACATCAGATATATTAAAGTTCACAGGTGAACCAGGTGAACAATCAGACATGGTCTAATGCTACTCTGTATTAAAGATTTAATGAATGTAACCGAGAAGTTACGATTCATAGACATTTCTGTTTAGTGCCTTCAACAGGGAACATTAAAGAACATTATAAGATAATTTACGCTATAAGGAATATTACTAATGATTCAAATAACGGCAACAACAAGATTTGAATCACCTCAGCTTGCTTGATACTGAAACATTTTTCTTATTCCGTCAACCAAAGGGGTGAAGAAAGGAAATGGCTAAAAAATATATCATAGTGTCTCATTGGCAAAATTTTGCAAGTTGTTGCTTGAAAAAACCATCACTATAAATTTTCTGGTGAAAGATATAAAGAGAGTACGAGTAGACAATAAAATAGTAAAAAGGGTTGCGTAGCAAAACATCTTATTACGGTTTTGTTTTTTATTTTAATCCAGGATGCAAACGAGAGAGAGAAAAAGTTGCAAACCACTTGGTTAGCACCTTTTCAAAGATAGTTTATGCAGGTAAAGAAGGATAATGATAACACAGATGTCTCCCCATTTCCTTCTTAGTGCTTTTTCATGCCTGAGGCACTTCATAGGTTCCAGAAAAATATTCACTTTTTGGACATAAAAGACAATTTTTCTGACGCATTCCGAATGAGTAGACACTGGTGAGGTAGTCTTGAATATTATTCCAGAAGTAAGGTTTCATTGATCGTGGCTGGATATATACTTTTCAGACAAAATAATTTCTGCTTTAACCACTAATAATCTTCAAGGAAAAAGAAACATATACAGAATTATGCCAACAACAAATTTCACTGGAGGTGGAACACAGACGAAAACATCTCAAGAGCTGCCATTCTCCCCTTCTTTGATGGCAGCGCTTCAATAAGAATCAGTTACTTTCGCTGCAGTTCACATTCTCCTCTCCATCACAGCGTTTCTTAGTAATTTTTTTATTCTTGTTGCACTTCACGAAGAATCTTCCCTTCACCCGCCGTCCAAACTCTCGTATCGTTGTCTGGCAACAACCGATCTGTTGGTTGGTCTTGTTATACCCTGCCTCCCGTTGCTAGTATTTGGATGTTCGTGGCTCACGAACAATGGAATTGTTGTCGATACGCATTTGAAGCAGTCATCATTACAAGTTATGCATTATGTGGCGCGTCTTTGTTGACGATGACCGCCATAAGCGTGGACAGGCTTCCCGCCCTGCTGTTGGGGCTGAGGTACAAACAAATTGTAACTTCGAAGCGCACATACATCATTGTAGCTACCTTTTGGATTTTATCTAGTGTCACTGCTTTATGCTACACATTAGATTATCGTGTAGCCACTTGGTCTGGCCATGATCTTGCCTTGTTATTTCAGTCGCCTCGTATATAAAAACTTTTCGGGGTCTCGGTCACCATCATGCTCAAGTACAAGGTAATGTTCAACAACAGCCGAGCCAATCAAATGCACTGAACATGGCGCGATACAAAATCACATTAGTAGTTTGTTATGTACCATTCTTAATCATGGAAATTGTAATCGCTTACAGTAAAACATATTCATCACGCTTTGTAGTAATATGGGAAGTAACAGCTGTCTCAATTTACTTTAACTCGACATTAGACCCGTTTCTTTATTGCTGGAAGATTATTGAAGTAAGAAAAGCAGTAAAGCAGACAATTAATCAGACAAACACTTTGCTGTCTATGGAGTTAGATCCTCCTCGAGTTAGATTTCTATTTGTTTTTTCAAAGCCGAGAGTCACAAAGTCACAATTATCCCATGACAACGCTCGTAAATATATCTTATTAGCCAAGCGCGAGGAGCGTACTGGGAGAATATCGGCCCGGGGTCTTGACAGTACGGACCGTCGGTCCGTACAAAAAAGATCGGGGGCCGATATTCTTCCAGTACGGTCCTGAGCAAGCTTGGTTAATAAGAGATTTATTATACGACTGAAGTTCAAAGGGACACAAGAGCGGTGTCATTTGGGACCATTCGGGACAGTGCCCGGTCCAATATTTAGAGAATATTGACCGGCAATGGAGCATTTTGATTGATTGATTTTAGTTATTGGCCCTCTGACTGCCCGAGTCGTGTAATAAATTATGTTATTAGATAGGAAGAAATAAGAAGCCCAAATAATATTGTTGGTCGCGCTTTGTGCCTTGTCTGTTGTGAATATTTTACCTGTTTATTTAGGTTTTTTACGTTGTCAATATTTTGCCCGTTGTTTTATGACTTAAAAGTTGATTTATGTTAATCATCAATTAATACTATTGATTTCTGTGTAAAGCAAAGCCCTGTGGGGCTCTCACATTTAATCAAATTATCAAAATGGCTTGTTGTGTGCACTTAGTAGCTTTTTTTGACGGAAAAAACTGAAAGAAAGGGAATCGGAGACAATTACCATATCTTGTCAAGAGCATTTTTTGTGCTGGGTAGCTACCAATGATCATGAATATTGCAAGGCATAATGAAAGAAAGATCTGCATTAATTTTACTCTCAAGTTTTTTTCACATGTAGCAATATTAAAGTATTGGCTAAAACTTCAAATAGTAGTTTGAGAGAGCTTTTGGAGGTACTCCTTTGTCACGATAAAAACATTTCAACGTTTTTTACCTAATATAACTTAAAGAAAGCGCTTGGTATCGACGCCACATTGCCAAACGAGTTGTATTGGTCGACGTTAGGTCTCGAGTTTGTTTTGATATCAGAAAAATGTCCGTAATACTTATGAATATGCAAAACTTATGAACGCAAATACGAAATAGAATTAACTATAACCTGTTGTTTCAGAGTTTTCTTCAGTTTTACATCGCTCGATTTGGTGAAATTACGTGTTATCGGGGAAAAGGGATTCGAATGAGGAATATATTGAACTTTATAAGTTAATTAATTCAAATTTAAAAGGTTGCAGTACATCCAGCAGATCGCTAATTCAGTTTTTAGACAGTTGTTCTTAATATGGTATATTTGATTCTATGTCTATCACTTCCGAGTGGTTAAGTGTCCCCAACCTCCACACCTTTTTCTTTAAATTCAGTTTATAACGCGTTCCTTGAAGTTGGCAAAATTGATTTCAATATATATTTAACAATTATTCTTTGAAATCGAGGTGAATAGTGGCTAAATATTTACCTTGCCGCTTCGCGGCTCGGTAAATATTCCCGAATGCCACTATTCATCGAGATTGAAAAGAATAATTGTTTTAGTACATACACACGAAGTGATCTCAACAAAATTAAAAGGAAGCCATTTAAAGGCAATTTCTGCTTCTGAAACTTTAGCGGAACGCGAGTTTACGCCCGCTATTTTGTTTTTCACATTATCCACTCGCTCGGAGGTGTACATTGTTGATTAGCCCGAGATAGCGAACCAATCAGATTGCTTGAAACGCCAATATCACTGAGTGTGTATATACTAAATCTCATTAGACGTTTTGTTCTGTGGTATCGCTGAGTTATGAAGCACTCAGGAAATCTGGAGAAATGAAAAGTTGCGCAAGAATTTCTGAAGACGTAGCCAAGAGCGATCATAGTTTCATAAATGATAAAGTTATCCCTTCCTGGATTTTCCTTCTCGATCAATAGATTATCATGTTCACTTTAGCATTGTCATAAAAAATTTTTATCATCAGAGGACAATTGCCAACAGCTCGACGGAATTACAATATGAAGAACTAAGTCACCTGCCGGAAGCATGAAAGCTTGTTTGATAAGAAAATAGTTTACTAGTCTCTTCGCAGACAAGACGTTGGAAGAAAAGAAATGATGTAACAAAGCTATAAGAGGCTTACTAATATCCAAGACAATCCCTTAGAATTTTTTGGAGAAAGGAATTTAGAGAACAAGTAGAGAATGTAAGAGAAAGAAACGGCTGAAATTGTCTGATCGCGTAATTTCTTTGCTCTCCTTTGGTTTTGTTCTAGTGTTGTCGGGTGCAGTGCCGCTATACTAATAACGAAGACCACCTAGCAAGCTGACCTAGTTTCATTGATAGAGTGTCAATCAAATGTCCATATCATTTGTGTAAAGTTGAGCCTTGAAACACTATCAGTCTAAGCAAGCTAAAACTATAGGAGATTCTAGCTAAGGATGTCCAAGCTATGTCAATCAGTCCAGGTGTTCGAATGCATAAAATGATTTAAAATTAATGTATGGACACAGATGCAAACTTCTTTTAAAAAATTTGAATTCAACTGTGTAATTGATTACCTTTTGTAGCTCTTTCACCTCTGTTTCGTACACGTCGCTCCTTCGCCCACGAGTCCTGCTGCTTAAGGCCTCAAACTTATTCACGACTTAGCCAAGTAATTCTTAATGAAGCGTTAATGATATAATGAGTGCTTGCCCGTAGGCTTAATAAAGAGGAATAGTAGGTCGAAACGTGAAGAATAGTCATGTTAAGGGTATTTTGATAAATTTCTCTCTTATTTCCATTTCATACGGGAAGTAGCTGACAAGTTAAATCGACAGGTATAGGATTTTTGACACAACAGACAATTTTCTTTGTGACGTTTATGAAACGAGTAAACGATGATGAGGAAGTCTTTATATGATTATTATGTAGGAACTGAGTAAGTTTTCGATGATCGTCGTTATGTTGCTGTTTAGACGAAATATTTCTCGTGGCAATCGCAGATAACCCCAGTCCAAGAAAAAGGAAACGAATACAGAACAATGTCGACAACAAACTTCAGTAGAGGTGGAACACTAGCGATAACAATTCAAGAATTACATTGCTCCCCCCTTCTGGTGGGTGTGCTTCAAAAAGAATTTGAAATTTATTTCTTAGCAATCTACATTCTCCTTTCCATCACAGCATCTCTTGGGAACTTTCTTATCCTCTTTGCCCTTCAAAAAGAATCTTCCCTTCATCCGCCGTCCAAACTCTTGTATCGTTGTCTGGCAACAACTGATCTTTTGGTTGGTCTCGTCAGCCAGCCTCTCTACGCTATTTACTGGATGTCCGTGGGCCAGGAACACTGGAGTCTTTGTCGATACGCGTTTGACGCAGCCTACATCACAGCGTATGCCTTATGTGGAGTGTCTTTGATGACAATAACGGCCATAAGCGTGGACAGGCTCCTCGCCCTGCTGTTAAGGCTAAGATACAGAGAAATTGTAACTTTGAAGCGCACATACATCATCGTAGTTACCTTTTGGATTGTATCTAGTGTCGCTGCTTTATGCTACACATTAGATTACCGTATAACCATTTGGTATGGCCATGTAGCTATACCATCTTGCCTTGTTATTTCAGTGGCCTCGTATATAAAAATTTTTCGGGGTCTCAGTCATCATCAGGCTCAAGTACAAGATCATATCCAACAACAGCCGAGCCAATCAAATGCACTGAACATGATGCGATACAAAAAGGGATTGTACAGCGCTCTGTGGGTGCAGTTAGTATTAGTAGTTTGTTATGCACTATACTCTATAATGGCAATTGTAATCGATCGCCGTAAAACACATTCATCACACTTGATGGTAATATGGGAAATAGCAGTTCTCGTAGTTTACTTTAACTCGACATTAAACCCGTTTCTTTACTGCTGGAAGATTAGTGAAGTGAGACAAGCAGTGAAGCAGACAATCAGACAAACACTTTGCTGTCCTTGGAGTTAGATCCTTCTCGAGTTATATCTGTAATAGTACTTTCAAAGCTGAGTCACTGAGTCGCAGTTATTAGATGGGAGCGCTCATCAAGGTACTTCTTTGTTACGATAAAACAATTTCAACGTTTTTTTCCCTAACTTAAAGAAAGCGCTTGGTATTGGCGCTACATTGCAGAGCGAGTTGCACTGGTCGACGTTTAGTCTCGAATTTGTTTTGTTATCAGAAAAATGTCCGTAATGCTTATGTTTTTGCAAAGTGGTTTCGTTACTTAGTGTAAGGTAACAAACTTTTTGAATGCGTATGAAATAAAATTGACTATAACCGGTTGTTTCAGAGTTTTTTTCAGTATAAGATCGCTCGCTAACACGTTTAACGTCGAGAAAATAATTCGAATATTAATGAGGAATAAAGTCAACTTAAAGAAAGCGCTTGTTATTGACGCCATATTGCCAAACGAGTTGCATTGGTTGACGTTTAGTCTCGAATTTGTTTTATTATCAGAAAAATGTCCGTAATGCTTATGAATTTGCAAATTGGTTTCGTTACAAGTTGTGTAAGGTAATTAATAAACTTTTTGAATGCGTATGAAATAAAATTGACTATAACCGGTTGTTTCAGATCAATTTAAGATCGACCGATTTCCTGAAATAACATGTTAACGTCGAGAAAATAATTCGAATGAGGAATAAAGTCAACTTTAAAAGTTATTTAATTTAAAGGGTTGTTATATATCTACAGGTCGCTGATTCAGTTTCTAATCAGTTGTTCTTAACTAATACTTCGTTCTATATCTACCACTTTCGAGAGGTTAACTGTCCCTAACTTCCATTCCTTTTCCTTTAAAGTCACTTTAGGGAGGTTTTTTTGAAGTTCAGAATTGACTACAATACAGGAAGAATATTTCCGCTTGATTATCGGCTCCAGAAAATGACAGTCTATCGCAATATATTGCCTATTCCATCATTAAAAAAGCGACAGAAAGAAAGTTCCCCTATTTAAATTGTATTTTCAAAGAGTAATAATGCTGATGTTTTGGCAAGGGATTTAACTTAAATGTTAATTTGTATTCAAATTCAACTCAACTAATTGATATAAACAGCTAATAGCCGCCCACATATAATTGTCTAATAGTTTAATTGTGGTCGCTGTTTGGAAAACAAGAATTAAATAAATTTCGATTCCACGAAGGGTTAACGGTCGAAACTTTGAAACTCTTTACGGTGGCCAATTTACATTTCAACTTAGTCAATAAAACCAAATTACCTTATTATTCCAACTGACGCAGCACTACAGTTTCTTTAGAAACTTACCCCTCCCCCCCCCCCCCCATTACCTTCTTTATTCATTAAACCCGTACCTTTACTGCTGGAAGATTAGTGAAGTGAGACAAGCAGCAGTGAAGCAGACAATCAGACAAGCACTTTGCTGTCCTTGGGGTTAGAACATCCTGGGGCGGATCCAGGATTTAGTCAAGGGGGGTTCGGAGAATTTTCCCCCTCCGGAGGGGTCCGAGAATTTGAAAATTAGGTCTTCGGAAACATGATTTCCAGCGTTCTGAGGGAAAACTCAGGGGGTTCGACCGAACCACCTCAACCACCCCTGGATCCACCCCAGACATCCGCTAGTTATACCCGATTTTATCATTAGTTTCGTTTCAAAACTGACCGATATTGACCACTCGTCAATAAGATTTGTTCTCGAGGTCTGTCGATAGTGTTGTAGGGAAAAAGGAATATGGATTTTAAAAAAATCGACGTTTGAAAACACTGAATAGAAAGGGTCACTTTATTTACAGTTTAATGCTGGTGAGTCTTTTAGTTGCCCGCAGGTTTTTTTTATTCTATGTTTAGCCGTTTGTATCTTCCCCTTATTTTTCCCTTAAGTCGTTTTACAACTCCTTATTGGAATTCAGAATTGAAAATACAGGGAGAATATTTTCAATTATATATCGGCTCTAGAAAATAACAGTGTATCTAAGTGAAGTATTTATTGCGTCACTAATAAAGTGACATGAGTAATCTTTCTTGTCTTGTCGTCCAACAGTAGTATAGTCGATGTCTTTGTGTTTGCCAAGGGAATTATCTTTTAATGCTAATTTGAACTTGTAAAAGTTAAACGAAACTTTATATGCAGGAATAAACAGCTGGTTGCGACAGATATGTTATTGTTTAGCTACAGAGCTGTAGTCGCTGTGCTCAGTATTTCAAGAGGATTATAAGAAAGAGCTCCAACAAAAATTGATGTCATTGCCGCAATCAATCAATCAATCAAAGTTTATTGTCTAACGTGAGGCATGGTTGCCCAATTGCCCGAGCCAGAGGCTCATGTATAAAACGGTAGACAATAAATTAACTATAATTAAAGGTATATTATTAGAAGTACTTAAAACTTTACAGGTAAAAATATATAAGTTTAGAGTACGAGTGATAATTGTAAAATTGTAGGTGATTAATACTGATAGTTAAAAGAGTCTAAACATTATGTTCGGTGAAAGATATTGCAGTAGATGAATATGAATAAGAATGACAATGTATGTGTACGTACAATAAAAGTCAACTACATGTATTACATTTACAGATTGGTCCTAGAGTGCTAAAATCGAAATTCTTAAGTTTACTACAAAAATCGCTAAGCGTAGATGCTGTTTTGATTTCTCTAGGTAAACTGTTCCAAAGGTGACTAGCTTTATATGTAAAGGAATTATGATACGATCTATTATTATACCCTGGTTGCACTAGATTTACACCTTTATTCCTTAAACTATATCTAGATTCCCGCAATTTAAAAAAGTTTTTAATATATTCCGGACCGTTCCATTTCATACATTTAAAAAGTAAAACCAAGGAAATATAAAATCGCCTATGTTCTAGAGTTTTCATGTTGCTTTTTACCATCTGTGAGACAAATGGTAGGTTAAAAAAGAAAAATGTAAAAACTTGGTAGAAAACGTGGCATCTAAGGAAGACGAAATAAATGTTTTGGTACCGGATGGAACTCTAGGATTAAAACGAGCCGGGCTTAGCTGGTTGAAAACAAAAATTTCTCTTCCTGCAGTAATTCCATTTGGTACTCAAAAAGTATCTCCTTTTTACGCAGGCTCATAAATAAATTGCTCATCTTCGTTTTCCCGTGCTTCAGTAAAAGTTTGCTTGTTTTTCTGGCGGGTTAATGGTTCCTTGCGGTACTTTCTAGTAAGGAATTGGCGCCTGTGATTACTTTGGTTTTGGCCTGGGTTTGGTTTTGCAACACTCATTCGAGAAGTACTTGCGACCCGACCTTCCGCTCCGCCGCTTCAATCGCGCAATTTATTTTTATTAGCGCTTCGCGTAGGACAGGCTAGCGGAAGAAATAAGAAAATATTTTCTTCCCTCCACCTAAACCCCACCCCCGCTTCGTCTTTCCCAACCGGACTGCCCTCAGTGCGTTTTTTGGCGTACCCGAAGGTGGTTGTTTATCTCTACTCTGTCCCTAAGGGGGGGGGGGGGGGGGAGGTGCTTGGGAGTTTTCTCACTGATTCACTGCTCCGGTGCCACTCATCTTTCCTTGAAATTTAAACATTTGCGGAGATCAACATGAATATTCTGAATTAATTTATGATTGATTTTGCAGTGTACAAGTTAACGAGTGGGCTCTTAATTTTTTCAGTTCACGCCAAATGATGGCTCTACCTTCTCGAACGCACGTTTATGTCATAGCTAAACAAGGCTACTTGACCTTAAAAAATTCAACAGGGCTCTTGTTTCGCATTCTTGGACTTCCGGTAAATCGAGTTTTTATTGCACGAATCGGTTGACAATGTTGGACATGTGATGAAAGTTCTTAAAGAAACCTGCCGCAAAATTTTTCACTGGACAGTTCAACCAACCAAAAAGACACAGTGTAGAGGTAGGTGCCTAATGTCGTTGCCTATTAAAGCTAGGCTTATTTTAGAGCTGCGGATTAAGAGACAGACCGGAGTCTAAGTGAGCGAGACCTTTAGCGTTTAGCTTTCCATTACTGCTTTTCACGAAACATCAACAGACGCTTCAAAACTGTTTGCCTTACACTATGAAAATGCTAAAATTAGTCTACAGTGAAGACCCTCAAATGAATTAAATATGGAAAAAAGAATTCTTCTGAGTTAAACAAACAGTTTGACGAATCCAAACGGGTAACGCAAAGAGTTACATTTTTAGAGTCGGCATTCATTTCTGTTTCTTTCTGTTTAACTAATAAATTATTTTCCGTCAATTCAGTTTGATCTTTCCTTTCGTAGCACTGGTATTTTTAATTTCATCAGAGTTTACTCAATTTTGAAGCGATCATCTTTTGCTTGTTATAAACAGAAACTGCAACATGCACAACAAAACAATGTGTCTGTTTCCTTTGTAACACTAGATTAGACATAAAATATCTGTTAATCTGACCGCGAAGCTCATCTGGCTATCCATTATCTGCTTAAATAATTAACCGGAACAGCTTACTGTACGATTCAAAAAACGTGTGCCTATGGTTACAATTACTTTATCATGCTTTGAAACATAAATTAATTTCAGTTGAACAAAAAAGACGGAACGACATTAAATGTCAGAGGTCAAGCGCTCAAGTAGTGAAAACCCTTCAAGACGGCTTGTCACGCATTCTTCTACAAATGTTGTGGACGAATGCGTGACTGGCGATTCAAAAAGTTTAATCGTTGCCTTTACCTCAACCTGAGATCAGGCTTTCCTCTATCAGGAAAGTGTGATAGTATATTGCAGTGCGGTAGTCAGCTGTTGGGAAAATGAGGAAGATAGAACGCGTTCTTTCTTGTTCGCTTTACCGAGCGGTTACTGTTATACTATCACGCCAAAGAAAAACGCCTTGCATCTGCTTCGTACCCAGTCGTCGCTCCCATGAAAATCACTGAATGGGTGGAAGGGGTTTAGAAAAGTAGGTAATGCTTCAGGTGAAGAATTCTGCGAGTCTCTCCTTATTCGTCCATAGTGTTAATTCTCGTTCGTTGTAGGTCTGAAGTATTGTTCAAGCCCCTTTTCACCTTCACCTTCCGTGGCATTGCCCAGCGCGTCTCCGATGCCGCTACGGACCGTCTACCCTTAGTCAGCGCGCGCATATCAATAAAGATGGCGCCTTCCGCCTTCATTAGAGGGTGGCTAAGGGTCTCTACGTAGCGTGATTGAGGCCAAAATTAATATGCGATGCGTGAATTTTACAGAAAGGCGTGATTCGTGAATTTATGAATCAGTGACATGATTTGCCTTGTGAATACGCTTGACCTGTGAATTTTTTCTTTCAAGATTTTCCAGAAACCTCGAACAGAAGAAGAGAGACTTGGGGTTTTCCCTTTTAAATTCGTGACGCATGAAATGCTGTTCAAAGTATTTGTGACGGATGAATAGTCCATTTTACAGTTGTGTGCATGGTTGCCAGGCCTTTGAATGGGAGTGAGGCTAGGGTTGACCATGATACAAACCTTGCTGCCTTTCAAATGTAAATCACTTTGTTATCATACTAAGTAGATACAGGTCTCTATCACAACAAGGTCTACTTCAGCCTCACTCTGAATAAAAGGCTTGGCAACTAAGTACACAACTGTAAAATGGCCTATTTGTCTAAAATTCGTGCGTGAATAAATAAGAAACAGTCGTCGAAAATATAAGTTTTTCTTAATTATTACTGGTTATTGAATTATGACGAGTTTTGGAAAAAAAATTGTCGCAGGTTTTCAATATATAAGATCTAATTTTTATGCTTTAAATTCATAGATCGAAAATCATGTCCAACGTGCTTTTTCTCTATGCGCAAGCTGATGAAACCCGAAGCCAGGAGTTGAAAGATTTTCTTCAAGGAAAACTAGGCTCCTTAGTTAAAGTTGCCACAGTAAGTGACGCCCTGGAGGACGATTCTACCCTAGAGGACGAGCTTTTCCAAAGTCAATGCGTCGTTCTTGTTTACACTCAAGACAGCGAAAAGTTTCTGCAAGAGGGAGCGTTCGATTTTAACGAGGAATACGTAGTATTCGATGGCAGTATCACTAAAGCATTCCTGGAGGAAGATGAGATGGTTAACCGAGTAATTGTGATTCATTACGGATGGAGACCGGAGCAATGGTTTTACGATCGAGTTCCGAAGAGAATTTTCCACGTCAGTGAGACGCTGGAGTTGGAAGCAAACCCAAAGGTGGAACAAATTGTAGACACGATTAAAGGGATTGTTAAGAAAAACAAGAAATAAAACACTGAGTTCATAAACTTGGTTGTGAGGTTCTTTTAGGAGCAAAAAATTGTCTTTATAGTGAAAAAAAAAAAAAAAACACGAAAGAACAGAAAAATATACAAACAGAACAAAACGAAACACAAACAAACACTAAACTAGGAAAGATGAAAAAAAGGCAAAAACAAAAAAAACGGACGTAAAATAAAATAAAATAATGAATAAAAAACAAAAACATAATGAAAAACTGATTAAAACACATGACTGGAAAAGAAACAAACCAAAACAATAAGGTAGTTTTAGGACGAAGTCTCATCACACTAGTTCCCGTAGCATGTGTTCCGAGGTACCTCGCGCGCTTTGGATTTCAGATTTCACGTTTTTATCTTCTCCTCGCGCTTATCTAAACGTTTACACCTTGACATCAGTATGCATATTCTCCATACTGTTCTCCATAAAGATCCTCAGGTGCTAACAAGGAGAATCTGTAGAACAATCAGGAGCTGCTTCAGTTGGTGTTCATTTCCTTTATTCTCATGACGTCACCTCAATGCGTGATTCGGGCGTGGTATTTTAAGGAGAAATTCGAAATCTCGGATAGGGACGAATAAATGGAGGTCCCATCTCCTGCAGGGTTAGGGGTAGGAGACGTTAATTTCCCACGCACGAGATTACTGTGTGATGGATGTCCTCCCCTGGGGTGGGATGGGTGGGTTGTTGTCTTGCGTTTCATACATGAGCCTCTGGCGCGGGCAATATGGGTAACCATGTCCCACGTAAAGACATTAAATTTTGATTACTATCACTATTACTATTACGTTGGCCACTCTCAGGGGAAAAAGGGATAACCGCGCGCCCCCCCTGCCTTGTCTAGAACTACAGTGAGGTCTCTATTAAGTGTTCACCAGTTTCCCCCGCCCGCGGCATGACAATACGTCGTTTTGTCAGTAAATTTTCATTGTTTACTAACATGTAAACTTTTAAACCTTAGCTGTCATAAAAGGCTACTATCTCCTCCTGAGATAACATTTTATCACCAATATATACAGTAAATAAATATAAGGTTATTTTACACTACATATATATTCTTGGCCTCTTGGTCGAACAGTTTAAGCTGAAGTTTTACCTACTGCAGTGCCTCTGATCTCATATAGTGATCACAAAGCTTTTGTTTTGGTCTTTGCTATTCAGAACCCTTTCGATTTTTTCATAGAGAATTAGTGAGCTTAACTCCTACTATCACCGTTCTTGTTGTTGTTAAAAATGCACAATGTTGTACCAGATCCTATCGTGTAACTGTAACTGAAAGGTGGGCTTGGCCGTGAAGGGTCTGGGTACGAAACTAAAATGCGCGTACAGGATTCCATGTTCCACCATCAATAATCCTCTAGCTTTCATCTCGTAGATAAACTTCGTTTCGTTCTAACAGCCACCTACCAATGACCTGCCTCACCATTGAGTTTTCTGGGGCTCACAAAAAATGGAAAACTCGAGGGTTTCCCTGCCCAAAACTTCTTTGATTACGGTTTATCTCCTATTTTACCATTTTGTTCTGAGCTATACAAAAAGAGTTCTACGGTTTTTAAACATCGCGACTTAATCGCTCTTGTGGTCATCTAGCCTTTACAACATTCGCAAATGCGCAGACGTTTAACCACCGTATTTAAGGCCTGCGGTTCGATTACTTGAGGGGAAACCAGAGTTTTATCTTAATATTATGCCTGTGGTAAAATAGGCCTTTTGCTGTTGGAGATTACGTGCTTAGATACCGCATAGCAACTCCATACTGGAGAGCAAGCACTCCAGTGATCTCAGACAGTATAGAGGTGACAGAGGTCTGCATTCAAACAAAGAATACAGCGGATAACAAGTTAAAGGGTATCCCAATTCGAGAAATCTTGCAAGTTTTAATCAACAGCTTCCTTGGAGTGTATCAGCGAAAAACGAATTTTGGTGTGATTTTGCTGCTGATACACTCCCAGGGAAGCTGTTGATTACTTCTTACTGGATTTCTCGAATTGGGATACCTTTTGACCTGTTATCGCTGTTTTTTTTGTTTGAATGCAGACCTCTGTCACCTCTATACTGTCTGAGATCACTGGAATGCTTGCTCTCCAGTATGGCGTTGCTATGCGGTATCTAAGCACGTGATCTCTAGCTGCAAAAGGCCTATTATGATTACCATTGTTTGTTTCGTTTTTGATCAAAGAAGCTGATCATGTTGTTCTTGCGGACTTTTGATTCAATCTCCTGACACATCATCTCTCTTTATCTTCATCTAGTAAAGGTATTCGTTTAATGATCTTCCGCATTATAGCCCTTAAAGGAAATAAATAGATAAAAAGAATTACAACATTTGTCAAATCTGTAAAGTCCTAAATATTCGGTTACAAACCTGATTTCATCCAGTTTCTCCTCAACTGTGTCCCAAGGGGAAATGTCTGCATTGTACTCTAAGAGATCTGTTATTAAACACAAATAAAATTATTTTGTTAAATTAAGTCACTTTTTAATACAGAAACGTGTTCCAGGTAACTTAACAAAGAAAATATTACAGATGCGGTTGGTTTTATACTTCATTATTCATTACTTATGTTGTCCCGTGACTATATTTATGTATTTTTTACCTTTTGCCAGAGTCATCTCGTCTATAATTTCTTCTACTTGATAGTAATTTAGCCGCAGATTCTGTATAATATTAAGAAGACACAAGTAATTAAGTAGACTAAACGCCGATCCAAAAAATAAGCCCAAGCCAGTGTTACGGTGATCTCTAACACTTTGGTGCAAAATTTTAATAGACCTCTGCAAATTGAGCGGGAAAATAAGCAACTAGCATTGACTTTACAAAACGAAAGAAAATTTACGAAATGCCGCGTTCTTCTTTTAAGAAAAGGAGATTATAGGACTAGGTCCAACTTTGCAAAGGCAGGAAAAATGACGACTGTGGAACAAGTTCTCCAAAGTGCGAATAAAAAAAGTTCGTAAACCTGGACACATGGCTAACAGAAAGTAAACGATGCAAGGTCTCTTTAAGGAACGGGAAAACTGAGATAACTTGCGTTTGTTTTGGTTAACTAAGGAAAAATATCATGGGAGGTATAAGCTAATCAGCAATGACTTCAAACGCAAAATATCTTTTCCAGCAAAATATCTCATGCTATCCCTCTTTTTATAACTTCGAGTATTCTACCTATTAATATGCTCTATTTTGAAACCGTTTCTGCAATAATGCATGATGTTTCAACTAGCTCTACACCAAGGAATATTCGTGAACTTTTTATTAATTCAGCTGACGTCCATACATATAATACGCGTTTCTCTTCCACAGAGAATTTTTATGTAAAGAAATCTAGATTGCATGTGAAATTTAAGTCTTTCTCAGCGTTTGGTACGAGGTTATGGAACTGTCTAAACTCTGACTTGCGTAAGCTCTCGAAAAGAGCATTTAAAAGGAAAATTCATAAGTTGCTTTTAATTTAATTTAGTTTAATTTAATTTAATTTAATTTAATTTAATTTAGTTTAATTTAGTCCATTTTCACTGCATTAAGTTTTGCAGTGGGGAAGGACTAGAAAGGAACATAGGAACCATTCGTGCTAGTCCACCCTCCCACCCATCCCACCCCAGGGGAGGACATCCATCACACAGTAATCTCGTGTGTGGGAAATTAACGTCTCCTACCCCAACCCTGCAGGAGACGGGACCTCCATTTATTCGTCCCTATCCGAGAAGACTAGAATATCTAACCATTTCTTGATGTTATAGAAAGGCAGCAAATTCTTCTCAATTATTTTAAGACCCTGAGTGTTGGTCCGACCGGGGCTCGAACCCTCGACCTCCCGCACAACAGTCCAGCGCTCTATCCATTGACTATACTTGGGATTGAGGACTACTATGTTGACGCCCATTCACTAATATTGAAATTCAATACCAATGATTATCGAATATTAGTGTAATTTCAGAGCTGAGCAAAGAGTTTCCAGCGATCTGATTGGTCGAGCGGTTCCTTATATTTAACAATTATTCGCCGAAGGCGAAGTGAATATCGTCGAATAATCCCCGCGACGAAGTCGAGGGGATTATTCGACAATATTCACCGAACCTGAGGCGAATTATTGTTTTAATATAATTTCAGAGCTAAACAATAGAGACATTTGCTAAAATCATAACATTTTAGTACCATTTATTAACATTTTAGTTAACATTTTGTATAAATCGCATGGAGCGGTTTATAGAGCGTCATATAAGGAACCGCTCGACCAATCAGATCACTGGAAACTCTTTGCTCAGCTCTGAAATTATACTAAGAGGTTATATAAACCGCTCCACGCGATTTATATAAAATGTTAAAATAAAATGTTATGATTTCAGAAATTTCTCTGTTGTTCAGCTCTGAAATTATACTGAAACAATTATTCGCCTCGGGTTCGGTGAATATGACAACTGTACGTATCTTTTAGCTTATAATGTAGTAAACAAATGCATAGCTCATAACTGCAGAAATATTGTAGTAGTAATGAAATCTCTTTAGCTTACAATATGTAGTATTTACTTATTTATTACTAATACCCGCCAAGATTAGCTAATGCTATATGCGGGTTGTGTAAATTGGCTCTTAATGTTCTATTAAATAATAATAAAAACAGCAAAAAAACAGCAAAACAGCAAAAAACGCTAGGATTCTCACCAAACCAGTTGCGTTAAAAGAAAAATTAAAAGAGAAGTTGCGCAAATGAATTAAAGCACTACTACAAGAACTTTCAGCAATGCTGAAAGTTCTTATAGTAGTGGGCGTTATGTTCAAAATATATGAACTTCATATATTCATTGTATCTGATTTATCATCACGGGTTTATTACGAATCAACTTAACGGCCTGCTCCCAGTTGGCTTGTTAGCTCAATTGGTAGAGCGCTGCACTAGTATCGCAGAGGTCAGTGGTTCGAATCCCGTACAGGCCTGATTTTTTTCAGGTCTGATTTTCGCTATTGCATAAATAGCGCTATCTACTGCGAAGGATCCTGCATCATACGAATGCTGAGAAACTGGGCGAAGACTTCCATTAACAGACTTACGAATTTGTGGAATCTGCTATGTTCTAGTCTTGTGATAATGAGCATTCTGTCGACATCATACTGCAGCCTGGCATTCTTCTTGGCCTCAGAGTAAGTACTACTCATTTGAGCGATCAGAATGTTTAGAAGAATTACCACAACAGCCATCATGTACATCAGAAGGACAAACACTGGAAGCCATCTTGTAACGAAAATATATAGAATAACATCTCAGTTTCCACCGAAGTGAACTCTGTTTGTCATATTCATTGCCTCTAACTCTCAGTGCGTGACCGTAATTCAATGCATGGCCGGCTTATTTAAAAAAAATTGTTCGAATTTAGATCTTCCCCCTCTATTTGAACGAAAAGATATAGTAACTATCTTACATACCTCGTTTTTTCGGCACCTCGTTTTTCTCTGCTAGGATTTATAGCCCGCACGCTTCGCGCTTAGTCCATAAATCCGAGCGAACGCGGTACTCGCCTAGTAAAAGGTATTTATGCTATGCAAAGTGGTTTTAACTTAGTTTTCTGTAGGTGAACCCTTGGAATATGGCTATTAATACAAGCTTTCAACATTAATTTAGGCCTTACTTGAATTTTGTATAATCATCTGCAGCTGGCTGTTGTTCCACAAGTGCTCTGACACCACTCAACATGACAATATCGAAACCACTAAATTAATTAAAGAGAAGAAAAGAGAAAAATTAACAAGCTAAAACGATTCCATTTAACGCCCAACTTTGCACACTCAGCGCCAAGAATGGATCGCCATGCACCAGAGAGAACAAGGCCAGCCTTTCAGCTAGACTTCAAGCCTCCAGACAGACAGCGTTCTGAATTTTCTTCACAAAAGGTTACAAGGCAACAAAACGAACCTAAGGACCCGATGTGACAACCTTCGGCGTATACGTGAACAGGCGTGCAACGCTAATTGGTGGGTGAAAGAATCGTAAAATCTTCGGTAACTCGACAAAGGTTGCGCACATATTAGATTCGGCGTGATTACAAGCACCCGTACATGTGTGATTGGTCAATTTAAGAATCGTGAAATTTCCGGTCTCTTGACAAGGATTAACGTTTTCATTACTAAAGCAAGCCATTACAAGAAGAAGGAAAATCTAAGAAGAAAAAGCCGATCTATTTACCCAAAGACTTTCACATCACTTGTTGTTCGTAAGGACAGGAAAAACGCTCCACAAAACGCCAAGAATACGACGAGAAATACGCAGCTGAAGCGAGTAATATCCCGATACACAATCCTGGCTAACGTCTTTGTATAGAGTCCTGTTGCCCTACAAAACATCAAAGTAATCAGAGCCATTTTCAATTGGGAGTCGAAAATAATTTTGCATTCATTTGACATTGCGTAACTTGCTCTGAGATTGGTCCAAAAACTAGCGTATCCTCGTAACCAATCAGTTGCAAATCTCAAACCAATCACGACTAGCCCACTCGCGTTTTCCCGCGCTTTTTGGTCACTAGCCATTTTGTAGCTCGAAAGCTCTGTGATTGGTTAAATAAACTTGCACCTTACTCTCAACCAATCACATTGAAAGCTCAAACCAACCGTAACTTGGCCACTCGTGTTTTCCCGCGCTTCGGTCGCTGGTCTGTTTTCACCTCGAATTTTGATTGGCTCCTTGTGACATTCACCTTTCTTCTGATTGATTGTGATCACTCCGGCTACGGTTTTAGGATACTTGTACGAAAATTACCTGGTGACACAAGAATACTTGAAAAGCCGGAGGACGTTGAAGAAAAAGCCCAAGGAGGCGACAACCCACTGGCCTTCATGCCGTGAAAATCGAAGTGGAATCACTATCAGAATTAGTATCAATCCAAGCCAGTCAAACAGATTGAAGTAAACTTGTGGAACTTTGAAGTAACTCCAGCGTTCTCTACAAGACAAACAAGACAAGGAAGAGCTCTAGGCTAAATATCATAGCTCGCGAAAAAAAGGCTAAATAACTGAGTTATAAGTTATGGGGGCACCAAGAATCTTTGGTGCTAAATGCCGGGTATTTTACCATACGTACAGTCCGCTAAATTCAAAAGTTTGTTCGAATAGTAATCATCCTCCTCTATTTAAACCCAGAAATAAAATAAATATCTTACCATCCACGCTTTATCGGTCCACACTGAAAGTTAGGGAACCTTGTGTTTTCCGCTCGGAGTCATGACCTGCGTGCTTCGCGCTTGAGCCATATAAACCCGAGCGTTAAAACATTTGTCCGTAATTTGTGCGGACCTCGAAAGAGGAAGATATTTCATAGTGTGACTAATACCATTCTACTAGGAAAAAAAAAAACTTTTTCACGCTACTCTGACGACGACAATTCCTCAGTTTATAGATACGTCAGTCGCTGTCAATTTAGACTGCTCTCGGAGGGAGGAACCTCAACCACGATGGAGAGCACACGACAAACCAATTCGTAACAATTGACGATGTACTTACTTATTAATTTCGTTAATCTCGTCAGCAATGTAGGCCACAATCCACACGACAACAAAAATCTCGCAGATCATTCTTAGCCCGTCCGCACTGCCCTGGTATTTTGTTGGGTCTGGTTTAGTTGCGCCGTAAAGCAACGAGAAAGACAACAGTAGGAGAAATAACAAGTACAAACAGGTCAACACACTGAGGAAAAAAAAAAAACCAAAATGACAGATGTAAGTTGTCTTGCAAGCCCGCCAGCTTCTCGCACCCAGACTCTCAGCTGACTGCTTTGTCTTTGTTTGATTTCTTGTGTACGTAAAGTAAGACGAAACCAATGACAGTAGTGCATAAATGACCATAAATAAAATCTCAGAAATAACGGTCTTTATTTCTTATATCACAATGTTTTCTCCTCTAATTTGTACAATTTTGTTCCCCTGTTCCCTAAAAATAGGCTTATGTTCCCTTGTTTCCTTCAGTATTTTGCCAACGTTCCCTTGTTCCCCCAAACCCCTTGGAGACCCTCTATTCTGACTCGAAGGAAAAAAGGAAAAGTTTTTGTTATAAAATCTTTTTAGTAGTTGTCCGGTGCGCGCCCTTTTTATTGCATGCAAGTTCATCCTATTTTGGGTTGTAACAAAATTGTCCATATTTTCAACACGCAATGGTCGTATAATGAAATGCTTATTGACTGAGTTTGATCGGGCCGGACAGGAAAATATTTGGTCCTCGGTCATGAAGCACGGACCTTGTTGCGCTCAGACCGTACGTAATGACCTCGAGCAGCTATTTTCCCGTCTGGCCTGATCAAAGTCATTCAATAGGTAAATAGTATGTCTTTTTATCTCACCTGAACCAGAAATGACCATATTTAATCCATTTCCTTTTGACAAGTTGTCTGATCACTGGATGTTGAATGGCTTCCTGTATCAGTGTAAATGATAAACGACACGTCAATCAAATGCAAGTTCCTAACATAGGTGTAAATGATAAACGACGCGTCAATCAAATGCAAGCTCCTAACATAGGGTAGAAGCGAGCAAGTAATTCTTTAGCCTACGTGTAGCCTTAGACTCTCCCTCCCTTCCCTCCCCCGGGGAGAAACGGAAGAATTCCCTCCCTTCCGTTTCTCCTCGGGACTGAGGAGGGTACGGCTTACAAGTAAGCTTATGATTTTTACCTTGTTTTGACTATTTGCAATCAAGAAGAGACAAGATTTTGACATCCAGTTGAATTCATCATGAGTGGGGTCTCTACCGTATTCATCACCATCCAAGATTTTAAAGTAAAATTGATAGCTGATTGGATCACTCGGCTCTGAGCTCCAAGCACGCTCGATGTCCTTTTTCATTTGCGAGGAAAAGTCTTCCCTGAACTTGGGTAAATGTCGCCAATCGGGACTAACCATACAGTTGAGAACAGCTACAACAGTTTTCTGAAGAAAACAGATTTATGGCCAACCTGAGTAGAAGCTACAGTTCTTGACCAGTAGGTGGAGGACGAGGGGGGAGGGGAGAGGGGGGAGGGGAGAGGAGGGAGAGGATTGAAAGGAGTAGGAAAGGGAAGGAGTGGTGGGACTGGTTACATTAGTGACAATGAGATAACAAAATCCATAATTTGCAAACACAGAATTTGCATATAATAATAATAGTAATAATAATAATAATAATAATAATATGGTATTTATATAGCGCTATATCTGTCACTATTCAATAGCGCTGTACAGTAGTGTTATAGATCACACTGATAAAATTTATAGAACGTAAAAATCTCAGAAATATGAGTAAAAGAAACTAACTAATAAGGTAATCTGTAATAATGAGAGTAAAAATTGTAACTTATAATGAAATTAACTAATTTACTAACTAACTAACCAGCTGATTAACTAATTGACTAATTTACTAACCAACTATCTAGCAGCCTAGCTAACTACTTAAATAACCAGTTAACTCACTAAGCAATAGTCTAATTATAAAATTTATTAAAAAGGTATGTCTTTACACAGGTCTTAAATTCTGATAGCAAGCCACTCTCTTATGTTGTTCTCTTATACATTTGTTTTGCATTTTTATTGATCTGGATTGTGTTTAACAGGATGCCAAAGGGAGTTTTCTGAGTGTAAACTTCTTTTTCATCTTTGCTTTGTCTCAAGGAGGTTTCCCATAATCTTTTAATTCCATTATATCTACTTAATGAAGTTCTTTTATATTTTTCTGTAGAAAATTCCTTGAGAGGGCTGCCTCCCTCACCTGCCCTGAATACACACCTTCATATTAGGGTGTTTCACAAGCTCTTGAAAGCTCAAAGGGATGTCATAGACATTATCAGAAAACAGCCTCAGGACCCTGTAGAGTAAAAAAAAACTATTATATATATCTAACTAAAAAAAAAGTTAAAAAATAATCAAAGCAGTAGGTAGGAGGGTAGAAGCAAAAGGGTATGTACATTGGACTGCCTGGAAGAGCTGAGGGAGCTGGACCTTAATGGAATGAGGTCAAAATTAAACATCTTCTTTCTCACCCCTTCTGAATGATAGGATGCTAATACCCCCCCCCCCTTCCCAACACATCTACAGATGGCTTGTTCCCGAGCAACCTGGTCACCAGTTTTCTGCACAGTCATGAAGTTAAGCAGTATGACATGGGATCTGAGCGTCCTCACCTAACACTTAACAGAACCAACATTAATTGCTCATAATTTTCCATGGTCTTAGGATTTCATTACACTTTTGATCCAAAATGAACATAAATGACTATCACACCTATTTCTTTCCATAAGAATACCTTTCAGATTTCATGTGCTCTATCAACAGAGTTGAAACTTCATCATTGCATCTTTTCAAAGCCAGCTTTAGAGGAATGCCTCTACTATTATCATTTCCTGTATGTGGATTTGTTGTTATGTACAATTGCCCAGGGTAGTGAGCTAAAATAGTCTGCGCCACAGATGTGAAGTTTAATTCTGCAACCAGGTGGAGTGGTGTCTTCCACGACAGCTCTTCTTTGTCTCTGAAAAACTTGTATTTCTTAGCTTCATCTTTGCAGAGAATTATTTTGACTAGACGATTTACCTGGATATAAAAAAGAGAAAGATGAGGACAATTTTCTATACTACATAAGTAGTGTTCATTAGTGCAAGGATTGCTTTCATACATATCTTAAAACTGCAGACCACATAATGATTTTCATAGATTCAAATTCAGTGATAAAGACATTTCTTTAACTGCATATTAAGTCTAATGAGAAATTCTCCCACATAGGCTGTAAACACCCAATTGAAAATGAGTTAAGAGAATTTGTTCCATTTTTTTTTGCAGATAAACAGCAGTACACATAATTATATGATTTTCATAGATTCAAATTCAATGATAAAGACAATTCTTTAACTGCATAAGTCTGATGAGAAATTCTCCTGCATAAAGGCGATAAACACCTTGAAAATGAGTTAAGAGAATTTGTTACATTTTTTTTTTCAGATAACACCCTTTGGGTGATGAACTTGTGTATTCTTGTTACCAGTTCAATTGCCACTGCACTGATATTGTAAAGAGAATCATTGTGGCTACTGTCTCCTATAGCCTCAATATGATAATTCTTCTATTTATCTTATTTTATTAGGCTTTGCCGACAGGCAGGGACTCCGCAACAGCTTACGCCAATTACTATGGGCCTGGAACAGTAAACATGCAGGCCAGACCACATCACAGTTATCTCATGAGTGGGTTCTTAAATGTCCCCTGCCTAACCAAATTAACTAATTAATAGATGCAGGAGACAGGACCTACAGTTTATTCGTCCTTATCCGAGAAGACTAGAATGTCTATCCATTTCTTGATATTATAGAAAGGTAGCACATTCTCTTCAGTTATTTTAAGACCTTGAGTGTTGGTCTGGCCAGGGCTGGAACCCTTGACCTCCCGCACAACAGTCTGGCACTCTAACTAATTGAGCTAACAGGGAGGCAGTTGATATAATAAGGAGTTAAAACATACAGAGGTGAAAACATACCTCTGCCTCCACCAATCTTGGATTATCAGAAAACATTTCACTTGCTGGCCATTTCTTAAGTAAAACAAGAAGAGGATCATCTGAAAGTTGCCTTCCTCCTTCTTCAAATCTTGCTATCAAGATTTCAACTTTCACCTCATCTGCCGCATTGCTCCAAGATGTTTCCTCTGTAGAACAATACTTCTCACGTACCTACATTAAGTAAAAAACATGTCACGGAGCTGAAAACAACTCTCTGAAGGTTATTTAGTATTATTAAAAACTGGATCATTGGATAATGCAATTCAAGACTTTTTATTAGGTTAGCCATTATGGTATATGAGCCAATATACCATGATCTAATATCTGTACATTGTAACATTCGGTTTCTTCTTACAAAATAAAGGCGAGAAGATTTGTCTAATATCTTGGGGGCATTTTTTTAAATAAAACAATTATTCCACTCGTGCTTGTTAGATATGAGATGATTATAGCCAGCTTGGCACTATGCGCCTCATTGGCTATCTATCATCTCATATCCAACGCGCGCTCGTGGAATAATTGTTAAATATTAACTAGGTTGAAATTGTAAATTGGCCACTGTAAAGAGTTAAAAAGCTGATGTTTCGGGCGTTTATAGCCCTTCGTAAGAGTGAATGGAAGAATTGTGGGTTGTGTGTGGGTTTATATGCAGAAAGTGAAGCCACACTATTGGTGGGAGCATGGTGACAAGAAAAACATGAATCGCTATGCTCCCACCAATAGCATAGAGCTCTTCACTTTCTGCATATGAACCCACACACAACCCACAATTCCTCCATTCCCTCTGACAAAGGACTAACGCTCGAAACATCAGCTTTTTAACTCTTTATGGTGGCCAATTTACAATTTCAACTTAGTTGATATTACCAAATTACCTTGTTTAACCCCCACTGACACAGCACCACAGTTTCTCTAGAAACTTACCCCCTTCTCTGAAGCTTACTTGGTTTTATCACCTGAGCTGATAAATTGGCCACTATAAAGGGTTCAAAAGCTGACATTTTGAGCATTAGCCCAGGTCAGAGCAAAGTAAAAGGGTTAATTGAGACAATTTTGAATTCAAGTGAAGAAATTTTGTCTGAAAGATACTGCATTATTAGTCCTTCCCTTAAAAGCCTAAAAAAAAAAAAGCATTTTGTTACTTTTTCCTGAACATTATACTTGTTGTTACCAGCATCCTTTCCTGTGTATATCACTTTGTAGGTGAGGCTTCAATTCCTTTCTCGGCCCTAATCCCCTACTCCACCCCTACTGAGTCCCCTACTTCACCCCTCCCCCACCCCCCTTAATTTCTACTTAGCTCCATGAAAAAACACGGCTCGCAAAATGACAAAGAAGAACGTCTAGCTAAATAAATAGAAATTCATTCTCTCAAATGGACATGCAACCTCAAAGAACACATTGAACATAATCAATGTTATGATCCTCCTTGCATTAAAGCTGTTACCTGTCTTCTAAAGACTTCGTTGAACTCTATCAAGTAATCATCCATAAAGCTCCTCGTATCGATTGAATGAACAGTCCCCTTTTTGCTCTCTGTATCCTCGCTGTCGTTTTCACTGCGCTTCGAGCCCCTCATATCTTCCAGCGATAAAGACACATAAGAACCTTTTCCTGCCGATCTTGCTTCTGCCATAATGACGATCAAAACACAAACAATGCCTAACTAAAACGGTTCTTCAGCCCTCTAAGTTCGACCAAGACATCAGTACTAGCACATATTTTCGGAAAGGAGTAGACAAGAATTCGGGCGTCGTCCATAGACAGTCGAAAAGATGAACAGGCATAATGATCACATAAACATGCAGATGACCGGCTGTCTTATCAAAATGGGCCTTTGCTGTCAATAAAGCTCACGCTGTGTTCACAACATCTTGGCTTCCGGTCGCGCGTATCTCATACATTTTACTTCCGGTGAAGAACAAGGCGCTATATAATGGTCGAAGGTCATTAGCAGCTTTCTACACGCTCACTATCTAACAGTTTTCAAAATTTTAATGTCCAGTTCGCGTCTACGAACTGTAAAACGCGCGAATCAGCTGAATGAAATGTTATGTTCCTCGCACTACTCCAGCGCAGCAAAACCAGCCCTGTTAATAAACAATTGCAATTAATGCAATTACACTACTTTTGGCCAGAGTTGAGCCTTTTCAGTGTATTCAAATACAAGTAATTTTATAGAGGGAAATTACTGAAGTTGATGTAAAATGCCTGTGGGATAATTACCGAAGTTGATGTAAAATGCCCTCTATGTAATTAGTCGTATATAGCTCAGGATTATCTATACACATAAAAGCACTGCAGAAAGTGAAAACTACTTCCTTCTTAAACAGCTTAGTTCTCCAGCATTCACAAGCCAGTAAACCCTGGACCTTGATGTGAGATGTCATGTTATCGTATCAGACTTATTGAGAATACTCTTTCTTTCCCATTACATTTAAGATTTCACACAAGAGTCTACAGGAAGAGCTTTACATTTGGCTGCTTTGTGCAGTTCACAAATAATCATACATATGTCCCAGGCACTGGCTGTTCAAAGGGCAGATAATGCTATACACTGGAAAAATTTCTGTCTGGTGGATGGCACAGTACATTTTGGTAACACTCATCCACTCAATAGTGATTTACCTGTTGAATAGTGTTATCTGCTCTTTGAACAACCAGGCTCTGGTAGCCATAAAACTCAGCAAGGCAAAGACAATTTTTTCCCATTTTTTTCACTTATTAAATATTCTATTACTTTGCCATGCTAAATTGCCTGTCATTAAGTCCAGACTACCATGGCACATACAGGTTTTAATTGTTATTAGAGAAGATTCACAAGTTGTCAGAAATCAGATTTCTGTGAAATCACCTTTATTCTTCTAAATTACATTATATACAAAACAGAATTCCAAATACCTCATTTATATTTAACCTTAACTCTGAAATAAACCCATACAGAACATCACATGAAATTTTAAAACACAAAATTCAGTGGATGTTAAGACTTGACATCTCAAGAAAGTAATGGTTTCAACAAACTTGAAGTCAGCCAGTATGAAAAGGTCTGATTTATACTCCTTAAAATCCACAATTTGGCATTAAGACACTCAAAACCCAAATCGCTATAAATACTATCAGCCACGGTTCTAATAATTTTAGAAAACCACAAGGAACAGACTTTGCCCAGTAGAAAAAAATATTGGGCTTATTTCTTTCTCATATGACACTCCTGCTTGTTCAGAGGAAAATCTTGAGTTCATCAAAAAAGAAAAATTTAGAGTGGAAATAATAGTTTATCCCAGATACAACAGCATGATAGCTTTTCCAGAAGCCATCACTGATCTGGATTGAACACTTTTCCTGGAGTTTTTGCAGCTAGTGATTTGACTCCTTTTCCCCTAAATAAAAAAAAAATGAAAAAAAAAACTGGTAAATCAACATATAAAATATACTGAGAAATAAAAATTGACAAATAATGAGACTTCTGCATAATCCAAATTGAAAAAAAAAATACAAAAAAAAAAACTGCAACCATCCCTAAACAGGGCACCTTGCAATTCCTATTTTGGTGACATAAGCTACCTAATTTCCTCCACAATATAGAAAAAAAAAGTTTACTTTTTAAGCAACAAACCACACCTATTGATTTACTAGCATAATACTCCATGTGGGATGTTAGGAGGACACAGGAAGGTTTGTATAGCACTTGACTCCTACTCGTGATTTACAACCTTTCCTCATGTTCACTTAACATCCCAAGTGGCTAATATACCAGTGAACCAATAGAAAATGTGGCCTGTTGCTTTTATAAAATAGCTATGGGTTTACTAGTGTGATAAATGACAAATTTTGGACCAATTCGGGTACTGATGTCATCTCAATTATTTCATATTATCCAAGAAATTTAGCAAACTGAGAGGAGGTGAACATAGAGATTCAATTTATACCTGGAAGAATCCTTAATATCCCAAGAGAGTGATGAGCACAAGCACGGTAAAAAAAAAGGTAAAGTCTGTTTACAAGCTAAGTAGCCCATCCAGCTGGCGCTTAACTCTAGTTTCCATAACACCAAGTGACTAAGTGTATTTCTTCTCCCTCCTAAATGGGATGCTAGTCCATCACAGGGCTACCCCCCCCCCCCCCTCCAAGCAATAAATTTGCTGGTACCCATTTAAACACCTAGGTGAAGAGAGGCACTGCGAGAGTAAAATGTCTTGTCTAAGAACACATTGTCCACAGCCAGGGTTCGAAACCAAGAGCACTTGATTTGGAGTTGAGCACTCTAACCATGAGGCCATCGCACCTCACTGAGGAAAAATACAACAGTTCTCAAAAAGAGAAACGTGACAGCATACCTCCCAGTTTCTGATCTATTTTCCACTAAGTTTACTTTCACTTGACATATTACACACAGTTACCCATCTTTTCTCTTAAATAATTAGAGAACATGTCCTATCAAAATAATATTGAAAAATTCAAAGAACTATTCACCCTTTCTCTGCAGCCTCTTCTAGCAGCTTCTGCTGGCCATACAATACAACTGGTGGCATTGAAGCTCGACGCAGATCTCGGTCACAGTAGTAATTATGACTTAGTTTGTGAGCAGGACCATCTGGGATGTTAGGATTCGGTTGTGTCCTATAAGAATGTGTTGTTGATTACCAAGAATCAGTTATTACAGGAAATTGTTCAAAAATTTGATTACTATAAATGGATTCATAAACTCTTCCTCTATATTAACAACCCCCCTACCCCCACCAATCTACATATGCTAATATGCTTGGATAAACAATTTAACTTTTCTACGTGTCTGAAAACGGCGAAAAACCTAACGTAGAAGTAGTGTTCAAAACAAATGCAATTCAGCACGAAAAAGTTACCTTGCAGATTGATCGTACGCATAACGAGAAGAAACTGTCAGTCTTTTCTGTGGCAAGAGAGAGAAAGGATCAATGGAAACTCCTTTGTGAGGAAGTACACAATTTCTAAGTATTCAGGTATGCTTACGCCAATGAGAAAATTCCGAATCGCTTGAATAGCTCTCGATGCCGTCGCCATCTTGAGAGAAAACCAAGCTTACATGGAATCATGGGAGATTTCTACCTAGGCCTTCTCGGCCAAAAAGTCTTTTCGGTAATTCGAAGTGGAGATAAATAGCCAAAAAACCTCAAATTTGGAACTCTAAATGCAAATAAAAGTGGGCGGATAGGATAACTAAGCTGTTTTTCTTTAGATAATTTACATGGAGTTATGATATCATTTCAATTCATCGAGTTCTCTTTTTTCCCAGCATTCAGTGCGCATTATGAAGCTACTTTGACCACGTGGTTTCTTCCTCTAACATCCTCCATATTTGCACGATGGACAAGCCTGTAAAACTAGCCAAGGTATTTTGATTTTTTCTTCGTCTAAAAGCTAATGTTAAGTTTTAGCTGAGTCAAATTCCTAGAGCAAGTCATATTTAAGTTTTTCCTGAGTTCATTTAAGATATTTGGTTGGTGTTGCGGATATAATCCGGCGAAATCTCGACAGTTGTTGACGAATCTATCCATTTTGTTGAAGTTTCCCGTTGTCTGTTATTTAAGACTAATTCCTAACTTTTTTCAAATGTTTCTTTTATTTGTAGTTTACTTAAACTTAATTAATTCAGCGAATTACGTTGCTCAAGATTCGCCAGATGTTTAGTGATGTTATGTTATGTTATGTTGAGTTGGTTGAAAAGAGTGTTAAATTAAATCGGATGCGTATATAACTTTCTCTTTTGTTCTAGGTCACAAAATGTTTGGGAAGAACCGGCTCTCAAGGCCAGTGTACCCAGGTAAGTTATTGTCCTTACATTCTCTAAGTTTATAACTCGTGGTTGTAAGCTTGACGAGCATGAAGTATTTCAATAAACCTCGTATGAAACTCAAGGTCTGTCTATGGCAGTGAAAGGTAATAAGGTAGTTGAAAAAAGCAATAAGCTGAGGAATTCGCCAAGTTTTTATTATTATAAGGGTTGCAGTACCTTTTGAAGTGTCAGAATAAGCTTAGGTTAGTCAAGGAAAGTCATCCTCGGAGACCCAGGGGCCGAGTCGATTTCAAGCTAGGGCATGAAGAGCCCCTGGGGACATTGTCTTACAAGACTAGTTCCAAACGGTCGCAATCGTTCTGGCATCTGATTGGTGCCAGAAAATCTTTGTTTTTCTGCCCTATCAGAGTGAAGTGTGCTTTAGAGTCCTTTCGTGTGTTTTAACACGGACATATACTAGCAGTTGCTTGCCAGGGCTCGACACTAACACTTACCCTATTTCCAATGGAAAGTAAAATATATTAATGGAAAGTAAAAATCGAAAATTTAGCGAAAATGCTTTCCCGATTTGGCAACTAAATTTTAGCAGACATGGAAAGTATTTTTTTTGTCTACTAGTCCTAAGAGTATTAAGAATGAAATGATAAAAGTACAACACATTATTAGAGAGCAATTACTCGTTTGCAAAAGCAGAGTATTCTCCATGCTCAACACGCATCGTTTGATGGCCGCCATCTTAGATTGTAAGCGGCAAGTTGTGCAAATTTGACAGAGGAAGCCTAGGTACTAAACTGATAGTGATTCATCCGCCATATTGAATTCGCCAGGTTCTTGCAAGTACATAAAGTGCAGCGGCGCGCGTAGAGATGAGTTTGTTTGCATTTGGATTCACTAGGAAAGATAAAAATGACAAAGAAGGCGGCGAACAGGGCAATTCTAATCAAGGTGACGAAAAACAAGTAAGCAGCGACGTGTTGATGTCTGAAACGGCTAAAGAGAGGTATGATGGGAAAAGAAAGCTGCTTGCATTGGCCGTGGATTCCGGAAAGAAAGGCAAAATGAGTTCAGTTGGCTGGCATATAATGAAATGGAGGGAAAGATGACCTGTAAAATTTGTGGGGAATTTCCCAATATAGCAGATAAAAATAGCTCGTTTTTCAATGGAAGCAACAGTTTTCACATGGCTAATATTGAAGGACACGATGGAGTATCTATTTTCTACACATTATTTGCCTGGTAACTGAATTATGTGGTCCCGCATTTTTTGGGAAGGAAAGTTTAACCATGGAAAGTAAAATTATACAATTACATTCCACAATGGAAAGTAGTGCCAAAAGTTAGTGTCGAGCCCTGCTTGCTATGTTTGTTTGGACCTTGCGACGGAGATTTACTTGAGGTAAAAAGTTTCAGTCTCAGCACACAATGTAAGAGAAATCGATCAGATTGTCCGCGAAAATCTTAGCGGAAATTATACTGAATACTTTCGCAGGTATCACTAGAGAACATGTTTTAAAGTTTGCGAGGTTTGCATGCAACACGATGGTTGCAGTCATTGATATGTTGCTTTAAAAGTTAAATGAGATTTAAGCTTAAATCTTTCTAGGTTTTTTGCATAATTTGCTGTGACTGAAACTTTGCCAATCCTGTGAAGTTATTTTGTCGCACGGGCCACGCAGGTATGTCAAGCAACTGGTGCTTTCGCCTACGTAGCTTTCTGCTTTCTGTGCGTGCCAAAATCTAGTCTTAGTAGTGAAGTCGTTCACAATATGGCCAAGGTTGCAGAGAACGTTAAGTTCGTGGACGACCTCCAGCTAAGAGATAGCTTAGCTGTGTTTCCGGTTAGCTAATTAAAATCTGAACAAAAACTTATTAGCGAGAACATCGGGGGAAGGAGAGATGTTTTCGGGCAGTTACCGAAGGGGTTTGGAAAGGGTTTAATCTTTGAACTGCTGCCTAGAGTGTTGAAATTCTTGAGCTAGGAAGGCCACAGATTCTCTTCTTGCCCCTTGGTCATTGTCATTTCACCTCTTCTGTCGATTGTTGAAGACCAAGTTAAATACCTTTGATCATTGGGAATCGATCCGATGCTGTTTTCAATGGGGAAAACAAAACCAAAGACCAAGAAATATTGGATGGAAAGGGTGGGTTTGCTTTATTGCAAATGTCAGCTTAGTTGTACAGGGTCATCTACCCACATCTAATAAGCAAAAGTTTCCACGCTTAGCTTTCTTTTTTTTTCAAGTGAAGATGAGATTAGATTTTGGTATGCACAGAAAGTTGCACAAGTACCAGTTGCTCAACACACCTGCGTGGTCCGTGTGACGAAATAACTTCCCAGGATTGGCAAAGTTTCAGTCACAGCAAATTATGCAAAAAATCTAGAAAGATTTAAGCTTAAATCTCGTTTAATGTTTAAAGCGACATATCAATGACTGCAACCATTGTGTTGTTTACAAACTTCGCAAACTTTAGAACACATTCTCTTGTGATACCTGCGAAAGTATTGAGTATTATTTCCCGTAAGATTTTCACGGACATGATCGATTTCTCTTACATTGTGTGCTGCTGAGACTGAAACTTTTCACCTCAAGAAAATCTCCGTTTCACGGTCCAAACAAACATAGCGAGCAACTGAGCTACTAGTATATGTCCGTGTTAAAACACACGAAAGGACTCCAAAGCACACTTCACCCTGATTGGGCAGAAAAACACAAAGATTTTCTGGCACCAGTCAGATGGCAGAATGACTGCGACCATTTGGAACTAGTCTTGTAAGACAATGTCCCCAGGGGCTCTTCATGCCCTAACTTGAAATCGACCCACAGCCCCCGGGTGTCTGAGGATGAGGGAAAGTATAATCAGGGTGTTATATCTAAACTTTCCCCATACAGAGGAACCTCTAAAGACCCATGTAAAATGGGAGTGTGGAGTTGGTGCTGTATTGAAAGGGGATGGGGGAGTTTGTATGAAAAATAGAGTGTATCATTCTGGTCGGGGTTGTGCGAAGGTCGTATAGTACTATCTACTTGATAATTCTGTAGCTGGTGGATAACACTCTACATTTTACTATCCCATATCCACTGGTTAGTGTTTTATCTATTGGATAGTATTTTCTGCCGTTTATACAACTGGGTCCAGCTGTATCCAATAATTGCCAAACAGCAGTTATGACCTTTGCTTATACTTGCTGTTTTGTTGAACTACATCTTGTTAATATGTGCAAGGACAAAGGTAAAAATCCCATGTGGGAATTCAAACCTCCAAATTACATTGTTCAGTACACCTCTGAGGTAAAGTTAGCTGATGAAGGTAGACTTGTATTGTGTCAAGTCTAAAAATTTCTTAAAATATTGCTGAACAGAATACTCGGGCCTCGACACTAACTTTTCAACTTACCAGCCAAGTGGCTTGTGACAACTTAGATGTTACAACAATTTCAGTTTGTTTACTAGCCAAACTGGCTGGTGGAAATCAAAAACCTCGAGCCAAAACTGAATTTCTACCAGTCTGTGGCTAGTTGGCCACTGTTAGTGTTGAGCCCTGATACTGCTTGTGAAACAGCCCATAACAGCACAGTATTTTACAAACAACTCAGTGGTCTTGTACTGTTTACCCATCTATAACAGGAATATTGATTTTGTGTTGTAAATTTTTGTGAAACTTTTTAGGTACGAGTAGAGTTTCTTGATGACACAAACAGATCTATCATCCGTAATGTCAAAGGACCAGTCAGAGAGGGAGATATCTTGACTTTACTGGAATCCGAACGTGAAGCCAGGAGGCTAAGATAGGTCAGTTACACTACCAGTACACCAAAAAGAAAATGTTGTGTTATGTTTCAAGACAAAAGCACTCATTGCAAGATCTTTTTCTTTTGCAGAAGACAGGGAGATGAATAACTTCACCTAGATGCCGCTCATCTGTGTAAAAGGAGATCTCCAGTTGCAATAAAAAGAACTTTACTGTCAAATATACACGAGTCACCTGTCATTTTTGTACTGCAATCAGCAATGTCTTCAAGCATCTCAACTTGAGAGGGCATCTTAAATGCTGCCTCAAGGGCATTGTCTCTTGTAAAACCAAAGATGTTCCAACATTTAACCCAAATATTTTATTTTCAATAATCTCATCTTTTACAAACTGGCACTGAGAAAGAATTTGCACAGTAACAGAATTTTGCACCTGGAGCATGCAAAAATTCAAGCATTAATTTCTTAAAAATTACATTTTACTTTGGCATGATTACTGGTCCAATGAAAAAATTGGTTTCATTTTCCTTGCTGTCAAAAAACCCTTAAAGATAATATCTTCCCAGAACCAAACCAGTTAATTAGTCCCAGGCATAATTGTACTTTACCACTCTAGCTCTTCCAGACTGTTGAGATTTTCCTATGCAAAGCCAAAATGAATGTTTTATGTCCTTTTAATGTTATGTGGAGTATTCTGGGGGAATTTTCAGGCCAACAATGGGTCCAACTGTACTCAGCCATGTAACAAGGTAGTTTGCGTTGGATACATGGTTCTCTTGTTCTTCAGCGACACTTGCAATTTTCTTCATCATATCTGCTGTGTGACAAGGATGAAGCTGGTAAAATGGAACTCCAAGGTGTGGGTGTTCCTAGAGATAAAATATAACAGTTTTACAACTGAAAGATTCATGTCAAATTCAAAGCACAGGATGATGTGTAGCTACCATACTAAGACACTCATTATAGGCCAAGAGTGCCTTGCAATAGTGTCTTTTGGAAAATTGGGAGCATGCTTGGTACAGTATTTGATAATCATGGCTAGAGGAACAATTACTTGAGTGTTAGAAGTTATCCATGATTGCATTCAGATTTATCTACACTCTGATAGTCTAGAGAACTCCGGCCACTCTCAACTAATCACCTAGGTCTGACACAATTTTCTGCCTTTCGGGCAGTTTACTAGTTTTTCTTTTGAGCCCACTGGCTTCTGAAATTTCCCTCAATTCCTATTGACTCTTAAGAAAACTTGGTCTTATAGTTCACTGAGTAGAAAAGTGCTCTAAAAACTAATTAAATTTTTCCAGACAAAACAAGTGTAGCTGGGTAACTATCAACCCATTGACCACTAGAGGCAACTAGCATCTACTTTCTCCTTACAACATCGCCCCTGAATCATACATTCGAGGCTCAAGAATAAAAGAAAATCATCACCAACAAAAGAAGCTCTTGATTGTCAAACAAATTCTCCTTGTTAGCACCTTAGGAAGTGTATGGAGAATACAATACTTTTTACTGATCACTCCCATTAAGGGTTTTTCAGAATCAATTTACATACCAGGAATTGTAATATACCTCACCTCACCTACCTACCTACATACATACATATATATATGTATTTAACACTGATTCGCCAAAGGCGAGGTGAATATCATCGAATAATCCCCGAGACGAAGTCAAGGGGTTTATTCGACAATATTCACCGAGCCAGAGGTGAATAATTGCTTTAGTATAATTTCAGAGCTGAACAACAGAGAATTTCTAAAGTCATAACATTTTATTTTAACATTTTATAGAAACCGTGTGGAGCGGTTTATATAGCGTCATATAAGGAACTGCTCGACCAATCAGATTGCTGGAAACTCTTTGCACAGCTCTGAAATTATACTAAATATATATCTAAACATGTCAGTGTAACAGCATTTGTAATTCAGCAAAAACAATAATATAAAAGGAAGCAGATGCATTTGGGTACGATCTGAACTAAGCACAACTAATTTCAACTTCAGCTTCCTTCTTGAAAAATTGAATAGAAGGTGATTTTCTTGTCTGACTAGTAAAACTGTTCCATGATGCTGCAGAACAGTAGGAAGAAATTATGCATACCAACGTTAGAGTGTAAAGGGTCTTAAGTTAAGGCCTTAAGCTAAGGCATTGTAGCATTTTAAAGAGCTCAGCTCAGTAGTGCACTCCCAAGATCTTGTTACTAATTCTCCTTACTCTCTACCATACAATCATTATGTTGGTTTGGAGAATTTGGCATTGGATCAACTAATAATCCCTGATTGTCTTTTTTTCCTTATTCTCATTTCTTTTTTGCTGGATATTGTTTTGATATTGTAAGGAGAAATTCTGTCTTGGTCAGTTGTGAGAGTTAAAGTTAAAAAATGCAGAATGGCTGGGTTACTTCTTATCATACTTATCATACTTATCATACTTCATATCAACCACCTCCTGGTTAGCTTAACTGCCTCCCAGTTAGATTAACTGCCTCCCGGTTAGCTTAACTGCCTCCCGGTTAGCTTAACCGCCTCCTGGTTAGCTCAATTGGTTAGAGCCCTGGATTATGTTGTGCAGAAGGTCAAGGGTTCGAGCCCTGGCCGGACCGATATTCATGGTCTTAAAATAAGCGAGGAGAATTTTCTACCTTTCTATAATCAAAAACTGGATAGATATTCTAGTCTTCTCGGATAAGGACGAATAAACCGTAGGCACCGTCTCCTGCAGGGTTAGGGGTAGGAGACGTGAATTTCCCAGGCATGAGATTATTGTGTAGGGGATGTCGTCTCCTGGGGTGGGATGGGTGGGAATTGGCCCTGAAAAGCCCCCATGGGGAGTGGTCAACTAACTTATGTATGTATGCATACCTGTTGTGTTAATAATGTCCATTTTTCAAACTCTAGTCTTTCATGGTAAACATCAGGTACACTTTTCCAAACCTCTTCCAAGCTGACTAATTTACCATCTTAACAAAAATAAGAAACATTTCAAGTAATTAATGAACTAAATAAGCTTGTGGGTCTCTAATGGAAAAATATCCCAATTTTATTACCTTTAAAACCAAAAGAATTGAGCTGGATTTAACATGAAAAAATGAAATTAGTTTAAGTGTCAATAGATAATTATAGGTTAAAAGATAAATATATGATCAAAAGTAATTTTTCCTTTACAATGGTATCAAAAAATACCCAATTCATTCTCAACAAATTGCAATCATCTTCTATGAATATCAGAATCTGATATAAAAAGTTTCCATAACATTGTAGCTTCAGCCTACAGTAAGAAGTACCCCCTCTTACTCAAACATGTGCAGAGATTTTCCTTTAATTACTTTTAACTGAGAATTTCAATCAGCATATCAAGATTATAATCTTGCTACATATCAAGGTTAAAAAAATCTTTAAAAACAGTTCAGAACCACTTTATTTTTTTTCAATCTTCACTTTCCTTCACTTTTAACTGAGTATTAAGATTCTTTAAGACTTCACTTAATTGAATGAGAATTTCAATCAGCATATCAAGATTAATCTTGCTACATATCAGGGTTAAAAAAATCTTTAAAAATAGATCACTGAGAACTATTTTTATTTGTTTAAATCAAATTGGTGTAAGAAAAATTAAACTATTTTGAGCCACCTTAAGTAAGTTACTTCTACAAGATACAAAGCTTGGATTATATCAATAGGAACCTATAAAATGAAACAACAGAAAATATCAAAATTACCTTGTCTGCTTGCAGTAAAATACAGCACTGGGACACCATAACTAGTGCTGTAGATTACATGATATTCATACTTCAGAAAGGTTTTGTTTATGTCTGACTCTAGTTGGCCTGATGTTACACTATCCTGTAAAAATGATAGTAAAACTAGTGAATTACTCAAAGGGTTTCTTGTTAAAGCTGTATAGTTATTCAAAAGTAAAATATTGAACAATATTGGTACAAAACATAATTCTGATAACACTCCACCTAGGGAGCTAGTGTTGTGGACCAACTGGTAAGGGGAGGATGTGCCAAATAATTTTGCAACTCGTTATAGTTTTTTTTTTCTTGCAGTAAATTTATAGGACTGGTACTCCCTCATGGATAATTTACTTATCAATTTAGCTCACCCCTCCCAGCACCCCAATATTTCAAAAGGTTTCACTACCTGCATTTTTCCTTTGGTGAGTTACACCAAGGCATTAAATGTCCTTAATTTAACAACTCTAGGTGACAGATGTGCCTCTCTATGCCAGGTTTATATTGATAGACTCTAGAATGAGACTCACCCCTTGCATTTTATACTTCCCAAACAGGAAGAGGTTGTGCATAATTATAATCTTAGATCTGGCATTAGCCGCTCCACGCGTCCTACTTGTAGGACCAAGCGCACGCAAGAGTTTGTCACGCAAGAGTTTGTCACGCATAAGTATTCCAAGTGGCTTGTATAATTATGCCTTTTAGTATTATTGGATTTATTGCATTATATTTTAGTATTATATGTTTTGTAAATAGCTCTGTAATTCAGCCATTTTGTATATTGCTGCAATGAGTCTTCATAAACAGTCTTTACCTGCAGAATTGGCTTTTGTTGAAACTGTCACAACAGAGCCTCTTTCAAATATGGGAAGAAGCTTCATTTACTAACTAAAGAGTTTATTTTTCTATTAATACCACTCTAGAAAGGACAACATGCCTACCACACACCTTACAGTTTTACCATGTTTCCTTGCAGTTTGCACGCAAATATTTAACAGCTGAGTGATTTATTAATTGATAAATAATAGACCACATTCTTTATCTATTTATCTGTTTACTTACATCATAACCCATGTGGGATGTTGTTTACAGAATTTTTGAGTTGAAAAATGCAGTCTATTGCTTTTATCAAGCAAACTTCAATTTTTTTTAATGGGTTTACCAATGCAATAAACAATAGGTTTTTGACCAATCAGGGGGCTCATAGGGTCTCAGTTATTTCATAAATATGTATCAGTGTGTGATTGAAGTGTCTGGCCAAAGAACACAACACAGTGAAACTGGGCCAGGACTGAACTTGTAAGCTATTGTAATCTACATTTTTCAATTCTGTCACATTGAAAGCAAACCTTACTTTGTCATCTTCCTCCACACCCCACTTCATCTCCTCTGTACAAGTTTCCTCTGTGCCTACTTCACTTGCTTTATCAAAACCCAGCTGCACTTGATTTTTGGTAAGATACTTCACTTTTCGTTTTCCCTTTTCAAATTCAACAGAAAAACAAAAAGCATGCAAAGCACAATATTAAAACATTTTTTACATGTGGCGTGGATACGATTTTTTAAATCTTGAAAAATGAAAGTTTTTTCGAGGAATTCTTTCAGAATCCGTGACAATTTTCTTCATTATTTGCCTCTATCTTTCCTCAGTTTTTGTTGTTATTTTTTCTTCGTTCTTTTTGTTTTCCCATCGTACTAAAACTAATATTTTGTCGTTTTTTGAGACGCTAAAAAAAAAACGACTAAGTTGTTACAGCAAAGCTCACTTGAATTGCAGCAGATCCACCTAAAACGAGGAACACTAAACTTCCATGTTAGTCGCTGTTATATGACTGGAAATTTCACGACAGTTTAAAAAAAGGTAGGTAAAGTAATATTGTTTTATTTGCTAAATAATTATATTAATGTTTACATCGACCCGGCCATCATCAGCACTACTACATGCACAATATTTCTAATCATACCTTGGTACATTCCAGATTCCAAGAATCTCGGACTTTTCTGGCTCTTTCCAGGAAGTCAAAGAGTTCATTTTCGAATTCTTCGTATGAGAGGGTGCCTGTATTCCACATGCATAAGATTCAGTGAAGCAAAGTGAATGAAAATCTTCTCAGCTGTTGGTCAAATGTAACAGGCACTTCAGCGAACAACGCATAAAAGGTAGGGTGGGGTGGATAGGGGTAATGTAGCAATGCGTGAATATTGCAGGAAAAACTATTGACGATACATTTTCTTATGAAAAACGGAGCAGATAAAAAGTAAAATTGTGCCTTCTAAATCCTAAACTACTCAACGTACCAGGTAACAACAGATTTTCCGTGACACAATTGTCTAAGCGTGCCGGAGGTAGTGGGGAAGGCTTAAGTGTAAATACGTATGCTGGGGGTGGGGAGGATGAGTCAGCGCCTATTCTCTCGTTTCCTATGGGTCAAGTTGATTGAGGAGAAAATTTTGGGTAAGGCCTTTGAAAATATATTCTATTCTTATGTTAAAATCGTTATGTTCGATAACTTAGCCGTGATACCGACTTCAAGGCGGTACAAATCTGAACAATGCTATGCATGCATCTCCGACAAGAGCAAAGACAACTGTTATTTAAGGTTTTCCCATTATTTCAGTGCAAAAAGAAAGAAAAAAGCTTTTCATGAAAACTGAAAGTGCATACCTTCGAAGACTTAGAAAAGGCCCTGCGTTTATTACCATCATTTCCTTTCGTCATCTCCGATTATTCTCTCTCCGCCCCTCCCCTCCCCCCTTCTCCCCGCACCATATCTACTGGTTTCATTACAATCCTTGAAGTCTAAGAGTCTTCTTTTGTCTTCCTCCCACGCGTGATTCACGCGAGTAGTAATAAATATTGCTCTTAAAACAAAATCTGTCGTAAGACTCGCATCGCGCGACTGGTCAGTCGATCGCGTACCGGTAATTTGTGTTAAAAGTAAATTTTAGTCGTTTGGTAACTTCTACCGTGTTTTAATCGGTACACCACAATTGTGCGAACGAATAACGTAGCGAAATAAAATTCAGAAAACTAGTGACTTCTTGCATGTTTCAGAAAGAAAATAATTCAAATTCATTCAGTTCTAATGCACCTGCTTGTCAAAGCAAGGTGTTCTCATCCCTCAAGGTGCTAAAAATAGCGCAGATTTCTCGCGTTTGCTGTTGATCTAAGACACAATATTTTAAATCAGCGATCTTCTCTTTTGCGCCTTCCTTTAGTCGTTGTTATTGTCCTTTTGAGTATCTTCGAGGAATCCGAGATATGGAATTTTTTGTTGTTGGCGGTTTCAAGATCAAACTGATACTCGTTACTGAAAAACAACAACAGAAAAATTACGATTCGCGTCTATTCGAAAACAAATTAATAGGATTAACTGAGGGAAAATCCCTTATAAAATTGAATAGCTACTTTTTATCATGAAAGAATATACTGACTTTTCTTCAAATCTTGGCCGGATTTCTTAAGCTTTCTGACCTTTTCCAAGGACGCAAGGAAGTGACGTCATGACGGAGGCGGGGCTTGCATTGTCAAGCGCGGGTTCTAACTGACAAGTGCATTGTTCCTGTCGCATCGAGCAACCATCTGCGAGACAAACAATGACAAAGTTACTAGCCGATATGGAAAACAACCCACCACACATGAAATTTTAATTTTTGTCTCGACTACGGCACTTGAAAGAAGTCTAAAGTAATTTTTCTCTCTTGTTTCTTTGCGTTTTGTTTACGTCGCTGAGGCAAAAACACGTGAGTTTGCGATCACGAAACGCACGATGAATATAAGCGAAGTGGAGTTAAACAACACGATATAGTGTGATCGTGCGTGAGGTCTACTCGCTTGGCGATAAAAATCTGAGGAGCACAATTTCAGTGACAGGAGCGACTCGCTACGCAGCTGCCTTTGACCATGTCTTCGGACTGAGCGTTCCAATTCGAACGTTTCATTAAAAGCGGAAAAATGTTCTTGACACGCCAGATTTTCGAATTTAAATACGCGCGTCACTGCTCTGTCGAATTCAAGCACGGTATTTTGGAATCGTTCCAGTGAGTCGTTCTGAATAAATCGAATTTTCTCTTGTACCCATGGGAATTGATGCCAACTCACCCAGCAACAAAATTCAAAATCCGTTCATTGACAGCTTCCATATCTGACATTTTCTATAGTTTTTCATTAAAGCACATACGTTTGTTATTTGAAAAAAATACGTCTCTTTCAAAAAGTTTAGTTGCGCGTATTGCTCAAAAAACCCAGCGAAACGTAAAGTTCAGTTTTTTCGTAGTCCTGTGTGATCTTTTTAAATTCGGGAATGGAACGGAAATATGACGGATGGGATTTGGAATGACGTAGACTTTGTAATAAAACGGAAGTCAAAACGGATTGACGACTTACTTTCCGCTTTTATGATTCGAACAGTAAGTGTGAAACATTGAGTAGATCAAAACAGTGTCCTCTTTCACATATTTCATATATAAATCTTGTCGGAATAATGTATGGTTAACACGATTTCAAGTCGCAGTTTTCCGTAGTTTGTCGAGTTTGGGAAAATTTGTGAAGGAAAATTCCTTGAAAAGTAATTTCTAATGTTATTAAGAGCAAAATCAATAAATAAAACATGAAATAAGTTTATTTTCTCTCTTAGCTGGTAACTTCGCCTTACCTGTCGTACCTTTACTCCCGAATTTTCCACACGTGGGTTCGTTTCGCTCCTGATTCTCTTTCTTCCTCTGACAGTTTTTTCCACTTTCTCTAGTTTCCGGATCCATCTCTCCAAAAAAAGCTAACACTTTCAATTCCAGGCTGACTTGAAAACCATAGACGAAAAGCCTAGCCACCTCGTGGATGTACTTCTGCTAAAATTCAATTTTAATTTCAAATGTTGCCATATCAGGTAAGAATATCCGAATAATATAAAGACGGTGACCACGAGGATGATTAAAACTGAGGAGGAAAAGTCAGAGAAGAGGCCAAAGAAGAGATTTCGCAACATGCGTCGACTGAAATATTCATGTTAAGATACAAGTAGATCGCAGCTACCTCTTGGCATTTCGTGTGGTTTCCTTCGTGGCTCATCTTACCCCTTAACTTTTCCATGAAGAAGGAGAGAGAGTTGCTGCGACAGTTCACATTCTTGGCTAAAAACACAAGACAGTGGCAATATGTCCCCAACAGGACTCGAACCAGGACGGCTCTCAATCTTGACCTCGGTACACCAACAACTCAGCCACGTCTTTCGATATAAGGTATACGTCTGCATTATACCTCTTTTTTCTTGGACCCTCTATCTCTCCACTCTGGTTCTTGATTTTACTTATGACCTTCGAAGTGATCTAGGAAACCTGATATGGCGCTGACTTTTTGTTTTTTTTTTCTTCTGGGGAGGGTTCAGAGCACTTTATTTGGGGGGGGGGGGGGTGATATTCAACCCTAATTGCCGCGTGAGCCGAACCGGGTCACTGGCTACGCTGTGACCTTTGGCTGAAAAAAAGATGTCATTTTACGGCAAAACTTCTTAGCCGGAATTTTTCTTATGGAGTAACGTTGAACAACTTTGACGATAATTTAACAAAAAGAAAAACATATAGAAATAACGAAAAAGAAAAATAAAAAAACCGGAAGACAAGTGCTCTAATTTTCAAAGCTACTCGAAATTTCTTGGTAAATATTTATAGTTGTACTCTTTACAGTGAATGAGGACAATAAAAAACGCGAAAGACATTGGCTCTGCATCACCGAACTGTACGTGCTTTCCAATCAAGTGTCTTTACAACTAGTCCTCATCGTATTTAAAAAAAAGGAAAAAATAAATGAATAAACAGCTTTGATTGTTGATGAAATTCATAGAAAATATTCTTAAAACGCTTAGTAGTCCATCAAGTCTACAATAGTCCATTTTACAGTTGTGTGCTTGGTTGCCAAGCCTTTGAATGGGAGTGAGGCTAGAGATGACCTTGTTATGATACAAACCTTCCTGCCTTTCAAATGTAAATTACTTTGTTATCATGCTAACTAGATAAAGGTCTCTATCACAACAAGGTCATCTTTAGCCTCACTCTGAATCAAAGGCTTGGCAACTAAGCACACAACTGTAAAATGGCCTATTCTGCCCCTAATTCATTAGTTCAACTCTCTGCAATGTTCATTTATTGATGTGTCAATTCGAGCAGCTACAGATATGTTGAGCATTCAGTACAAATATTTAAATCCGCCTTGAGGTGCAGATGCTCAGAAAGCGGGATACAAATCATGGCAAACTAAGAATCTGCAGGCCAAACCTTACGATTTAGTGTCGCTTTCTACAGGCAAAGAAAAAAATCTAATAATTTTAAATCCCGTTCTTTATTGCCCACTTCTCCGTGCGCTAGGACATTCCCGTCCCGCTCGCTCAAAGTGGAGAATCATCGACAAAAGTTATAGGCCAATTCTAAGTTCTCCTCTAAGTAAAGAGATAAACAGTTTTTTTAAAACATAAATTTCAGTGAAATGACAGTAAACTTAGCTTGATGGTTACGTTAATTTAGGTTGTTTTTTAAAGTGATTTCTCATTAGTTCTCATTAGCTTATTTTGAATCGATTTTCTCTTTCTTCTTTTTTCTTGAAACACGTCAGAGTCGGTGAAGGGCAACTCTTGTATACATGTTCATTTTTGTACATAGCACGAAGAGAACTGTTAAGAAGACGAGAAGAAAATAAAGAGATCGAGGTAGACGATGGGTGACACCTTATTCTCGTTGCATGCAATGATTTCTGAAGGTTTCTACACCCAAATTTTGTCTTTTCGATATTTATCCTTTGTTACTTCGACCACTCCGTAATCTTAATTCTCGAGTCCATTCCAAAGTAAAGCTTTTCCATTGACTTAGAGGTCCCGTCCATCGGCCAATCAGTGCCAATCCACTAATGGTTTCTATAGTTACAGGCGCTAGGCCCCGGTCTGTGACGCGGACCCCACAAGGCATGACGAACTGCACTGACACATCTTTGACAGGGCCAGCACAGCATGTACTCTAAAGGGAAGGCGAACACTGTGCCTTCTGATGCCCAGGCACGCGAAAAGTAAGCTTCGTTTGATTTTTCCTGCAAAATGGATGTCAGAAATGGAATCAGCGTGTCCGAAAACGGGGGATGGTGTTATAAATTTCGACCCATCGCGGGCGAATTTCGAAACTTTCATCGCCGGTCTGAGCTCGGCTTTGTGTTTAGGAAAGTGTCCTATGTGTCTGTACATTGATGAAGCGTAAATGGTTTATCGCCCGTTTTCGTTCCTTCACAGGCTGGCCTTGTACGTCTACGAGTATCTTCTTCACGTTGGAGCACAGAAGAGCGCACAGACTTTTCTTAACGAGGTAAACTTGATCAGGAGTCGACTCGCATTCACGGAGAGTATGCAAGGTTTAGGCTTTGTGCGTTCCGCGACGCGAACTACACGCATCGCGTCGCTCGATTGTTACACGCGAACGAAATAATGAAGTATGGTTGAATTCCCTTTCAGATAAGATGGGAGAAGAATATAACGTTAGGGGAACCGCCAGGTTTTCTTCATTCGTGGTGGTGGTAAGTTTCGCCAATGACTGAACTAATTAGAGAGTTGTTGATTCGAATATAAACTAGGTTCTCATTACTTTGTACAGGAGAATAAATGATAGCTACGTTTTTTAATAGACGTTTATGCCCTACACTGCCATATTTTATTCTCCACTCTTCTAAATTGTGATCCTCGGAGCTTCATTAACCTTTCTCTGCGATTAAACCCTAGTTGTTTTTTTAATTTCCCGCCCAAATTATCCCTGCTCGTTTCATCTGATGTTAGTGTCTTTTTCCTTTCTTGTTGTAGTGTGTTTTGGGACTTATATTGTGCTGCTCCCGAGAGAAGGGACAGTTGTGATCACTCCAGTGAAGCAAAGGCCTTCCACGATTATGTAAGAGCAAACATGTATTTACATTGTAAGCTTTCGATATAATTTCTGGCGAGATCTTTGCGAGCGAACGATTATGCGTTCTGTTGATGCGTACACCATTTTTGTCACGCTACATCAGTGTATTGTTACATTTCCACGCGCGCAAATCTGTCTCGATCACCGATTTGAAACATTCTTCTCGTCGCTAGTATTGTTGTGGGTGCAACGGACGAAAGGGCTTTAGTTAAATCTCCAATGAGTTGGGCTCTTACGGTAAAAAGGGAAGAAACACGCGCTATTAAAATGGTGCGTTTTTCGTACATTACATCCAAGAATTTCCAAACACATGAATCGTTTTGCCCGCTGTCATAACCTTTATCGAAAATGCAAAACCATTTCGTGGTAATTTTAGCTTTACCCTCAGTAAAACGTAACTGATATGCTACCGACCCTCTCAGATTGTTGCATGTTTAGCGTAATGTTTTAACAGCTTCGAGAAATTTTTTATTCAACCGATTCTTATAGTTGAGGCTTCTACTCGGTCAATATTCAAATTCCTATCGAAGGCGCGCTGGTTAATTTTTTATCGAAGACGGGATATACTGTGTTGTGTAAAGGATAAGTAAAGATTTTGATTTATTACGCTTCGTAATTTTTCCAAAAGGTCGAACTTGTTTCGAACGCATTATGCTTTTTTTTAAGATCTTCTACTTCTACCTTTGAATGCTTAACTTGAACAAAGGTCTTTGTCATTCGCCACCAGTTGCATTTAGGACACACATTCTAAAGTTTTAGCTCACTCTCCGAAGTTATTTGACTGGAGATTACAGACCGCTCCACTCGATAATGTTGTCTTTTTTCTCGTGTAATTGAATGTTCTTATTCTAGTCATTTTAAATCCCGCGTTACCGCTTGAATAGATCTCGGTGAATGCTCATGAACACAGCTTTTGAATAAATTAACCGAGGTTATAGTTACGACATGATCGAGCCGCTAGTCAGGTGTAGGCGTACGAGAGATATATTTTTTCTTAAACAGAACTAAATCGTCATGAAGAGCGTCAGTTTTCATCCACGATTAATAAACCGCTTAGTCCGTGCTAAGACGCGAGAAGGAAAGATCAATCGCACGATTGATCGATCGATGCTTCGAAACCACGAGACCGCGCCGAGGACGAATATTTTGTGTTGATAAACTGTGGGGGAGATGCGTATTGAGGTTTCCCAAAATTTACATAATTTCAGGAAGGAATGGTATTTTTTCGTCACATGATAGAGCTTTCAGCTTGCGCTAGCGCCATTTGTGAAAAGCGACGCGATGAAATCCTTACCTAGAGAGCCGATCAAACGTTTGCAAGTTGTTTTGAAAGCGATTATTCGACCAATTCCATGTCGCACGCGCGATAAGAGTAGCCGACGGTGTGTAGTTAATTTGAATATACATGGCCATAAATAGCCCAGATTTTTTATTTCCACAACACTGACAAAACGGAATACACGTCATGGGTGGCCAGTCGAACTTAAAACAACACTGTTTTTCTGTCGTTTGGTACAAAGTCTGACAAGTGAAGTGTCAGCAAAAGTGAGGTTTTGGGTGTTTTTATCGGGCTTCGTACTAGCGTCTTGGCAGGTGTTGAGTTTCCAACACTCACCCATTCCCGTCGAAAGTTTCCCCAAAATGCTATTGTCTCAGAACCTATGAGCTCGCTGATCCAACGATAAACTGTTGTTAAATTTAGCGCATGGAGTCTTCTTTTTTCGAGCAAACAATACAATCCAATTTGACGTGATTTCTTGGTTTTTGCTCTCGTCCTCTCAATAAGCTCGTGCTTGAAATAGTTTTAGAAAGAAAAACCATGCTTTCAAGATTTTCATTGTTTAGACAAGGATTGTGAAAATACGAGGCCTTTGGTGGTTGTTGACAACAGAACTGACAGCCCTGTGTTGTAAATGTATTTTAGTGACAGAGAATTGTTTTTTAAGATAAAATCACTATCACCAATGCTTCAGTGGGTTGGTTTTATATCTGTCCCTTCTTGAAAGAATTGTAAAGTGAACTCTTACAGTTAAATGGCACGATTAGAGGAAAGTAAACGAAATGTTTTATCTTTTTTATGTACTCTGGCAGACTACAGCAGTAGATTTGTTGTTTCAAATCTAAGCACCATGAATTTCCTGTTGCAAGTATCTACTGTTCAAAAAATGACATTGTTTCCAAACAAAATACTTGGTGTGTATAGGGTAAATATGTAAATTCTCCTTTCTTGTCCCATGTGAAGGTCTTCTTCATAGTTGGGGGAAATTGATGATATTAATTTTAAGGAAGTTGTCGACCTTGGTTTTAAAAGGAGTTTTTGCTTGGCTTTGGATGTTATCAAATATGTAAACATTGAATATCTGAGACCAAAATTTTTCAGGTTGTGGTAAAAATCTCAAACATTTTGTGATCTTTGGGTGCTTTGTCCAATGTGTGTTAGATGAACCAGGATTTCTTCATACCATTTTAGATGTTTGGTTTACCCTTTCACTGTCTACATCTGAATGGGAACCCTCCTTGCTATCTGTCATGCCTTTCTTTAGTTTGTTGTAAGAATTTGGTGCAGGATCAAACAATAATCCTCTAGTTGATATTTTTCTTTATTCTCGTCATTGGGCTGTTTCATACTGTATTGAGATTGAGGAGAAATTTTGTCTTGATCACTCTCGGTAATGAAATGGTTAACCCATGACTGTAGCTCTCTTCAGGTGGTGTCTTAATCTATGCAAGAATTACTCAGAGGACAACCTTCACTTAAATTACATTCAGTATAATTTATTGGTGATACAGAAGTATCACCTCTGTGTGGCTTTTCTCTAAGCTCTTGTTGTTTCTGCATTAAAAGTGACAATGATTATTTTGTCTCTTTAGTTTTAGCAGAAGCTGTTTTTGACGTAAGAGCAAGAAAGTCTAAATTTGTAAAATTTGGTTCAGCAACAAGTATGACTTAATAGCTGTGATGAAAAAAAAATTGAGAAGGCAGCTCTGACAAAAACAATTGTTTTGTTAACCCTTTCACTCCCAGAAGTGATTAACATTTAACTTCTCCCTATGATATCCCTACCTAATTCAGCAGACAGGTCATGAGAATACACAAACTTATCAGGTAGAAGTTATATCTAGATTGAACAACATCCTTGCGACTAATCTACTAATCTACTCAAAAATGTGTAGTGGCTAGAGTTGAGAGTTAACAATCAGGTCTTTGGTGTTAAAGGGGTTAAATAATTTGCTTTTGTCAGTGTCCAGTCTAATCATTTCAAATCTTACCCTGAAAACAATCTTTGTTTCAACCATTTACCTCCCACATTCCGATGAGCAATTCTCTCTTCTCTCTCTGTCTCTCTCTCTCTCTCTCTCGCTCTCTCTCTCTTGTAGCACTTCAGTACTTTCCCCAATAAATTTGTGAAGATAACATATTGGTTTATTAGGATAAGACCCTCTTCAAATTCTTGATCATTTTCCTTCTTCTCATAGCGTGTTTGCAGATTAAAGTATAGGAACTGTGTAGAAAAATGCTATACTGATAACTTGGTAGATAATAAGATTTCATTGCACTTTGGCAGAGTTGACTCTTGTGATTTAAATTAAGCTGAAATTTATGTAAGTTTTAAAAGAAACCTGATTATCTCTTTAACATTGTGGGCAAATGATGCATGCTGTCCAATTTCATTGGCACGGCATGTAGGCTATCCTGTTGCTCTGTCTATGTACAAGTATGACTCATGCACTGTTCCTCTAAAATTCAAATTGATACCCAATTACCCTTAAGAATTCTGTTGAAGTTTTGATCAGAGTTGATAAACACAACATCATGACAAACTTTGTCTTACCCAGGTTATTCCAAATCTTCAGCAAGGGGCTGTACCTTCCCCAGGATTCCCTCAGATGGCCACAGATGGTCCCCAAGGGGGTTCTAATATGTCCGGAGGAATGCCGTCCTACTTCACGGTAAGCAACTACCATAGAAAGGGTCTCAGTCTTGTACCTTGTCATCTTGATAAACTCACCAATGTGCATACTTAAACATTTTTCTTTGTCTTTTCCATGCAGTCATCACAACCACAAGCATCGCCTCATCAACAGCCATCACATCAGACACCTCCCGTCTACATGCCTAATCAGGTAATTTTAAGGGTGTATCTCAGCTCTCAGTTTTGTTCTATACAAATGTTCAAGCCTTATGGTTTGAACTTGAAGAAGTTTACAAGTTTGGACCTCTCTGTGTTCAGTGTCACTTAAAGTTACACCAAAATGATCACATACCAGGGGTTTATCCATGGAGTAAAATGTTAGAACTATCTTGTTTGTAACAAATAGATTCCATGTTGCTGCACATCTGCTCGGCAATAGATCACAAAAACCTGATGCACAAGGAGCAGCAGAGTGTGTAAATTATGTTCTTGTCTTATGTTAACATCTTCTGTGATCTGTTGCCGTGCATTTCCACTGTAACATGAGATCAATTTGCTTTATTTAATAGGAAGCAAGAAATTGTTAATGGTGGTATCAGTTATGCATTTGTGCTTGAATAGGACAAAAATGACAATTAATCAAATGCATGCATAGATGAGGGAAATTGATAGAAGCTTTCACTTGAATGTAGCGGCACACTAAGATTTCATCCAAACAGTCAGTGTTCATATATGGGTCCTGGAAAAACCAGAAAGTCCTGCAATTTTATTTTGACATTTTCCAGGACTGCAATTAGTCCTGGAAAAGACTACAGGTCCTGAAAAGTCTTGGAAATCTTCTTAACTCAAGCAACTATGTTTCCAGAATTTACATTATTAGAAATACATGAAGATTGTAACATGAATATTGATTTTGAAATCTTTGGAAGGATAGGGTTAAAGGTGAATTTTGGGGTCCTGGACAAGTTCTTGAAATTTGTTTCTGAAAAAAAGGGTACAAACTCTGATCAGTTGTCATCACTTAGTTCATTATGGAATTCTGCAATAGTTGCCAAAAATTTTTTTATATTTTCTCTAGCCACCTCAAGCATATATGCCCAATCAGGTATGAAAACTTAACTTATTAACTCTTAAGAGTGACTAACATCTAATTCCTACTTGCAATTTAACCCCTGGATCATGCATCAATGTCGCGAGAATAAAGGAACTGATCACCAACTAAAGAAGCTCTTGCTTGTTAAGCAAGTTTTCCTTGTCAAAACCTTGGGAAATGTAGAGAAGACAGTATGGAGAATATGCATACTGATGTCATCTCTCTGTGCCATATACTTATTCTCTGCAGACACCATATGGTATGTCAAGATATAACCCAGCAGTGAACAGACCTCCAAATGTGAGGATACCCGGCCAGGTACATGTAATAGAAATAAAGTGTCTGCTATGAACAATACAATGTTGAAGGTGTTGTACCCTCAGTGAGCACACTGGTTGGACACTGTAGGTGTAGTAAAGGCAGCTCCAGAGTAAGCCAGCAAGGAGGTCACTTTGGCAACCAGGTGGCAGCCCATTCTTATGGGCTGGTAGCATCCGACCAGGATTAAATTTTTTCTACCTGCTTTATGCAAACAAACCAGGATAAGTTGTGGCAAAAATGTGCAGGGGCCTGCTACTTGAAAGTCCTGGTAGCTTACATGTATCAGTCCCAAAGCCATGTTTTGAAATGAAAAAAATTTTTCAAGAAGAGAGAGGCAGATTCTAGCACCCTAACCAGTTCATTTTGTCTCTCTAGCTGATAGTGTTATTATGTAATTTTCAAAACTTTTGAACTCGACCTTGAATGAAAACAGATCAACTTTACTGGCCCGGTTAGTTTATTAGGACCTTTGAGAAATGGGCTGCCGGGCTGATAAACTCAAGATGTTACTCAGGGTTTTCAATGAACTATATAAACCTCTAGGAAATTTATTTCAAAACCAACTGATATCTGGTTTGTTTTTTGTGAAACCTTAAAGCCTCCAGGAGGTGTGGCAGGTGTGCCAGGTGCGCAGCCGTTGTTACCGAGCACTATGGACCCTACAAGGCAGCCAGGTGGATATCAAGGTAATTATAATCATGTTTGGAAAATGTGTTATTTTGATTTACCAATTTGGTTCAAGGTCACGGTAGCATTGACTATGATATTTGTTTCCTATTGTAGTACTCAAAAGTAGGTTGACAGTTTTGACTCGTACCTTGATTCTTGATCCTCAGAGCTATTAAGAAATTAGGTTTGAGATTCAAGAATGTTTTCTTCTAATTGAACTTGAATTTATACATGAAATTTAAAGTAGCAAACACGCAAGTCAACTAAGTGACTATTAGTGGTCGATTTTATTCCAACTATAGTGTAAGTGTTGCAAAAAATAACCATCGCTGAAAAGGGGCTTTTAGTGGCTGTATATAAACTAAAATTTTATTTGTTTGTTACCATAGCTCTTTTATCCCATTGCATGAGTTAATTTCTCATCTCTGGAAAGTGTATTGGACATTCTCACTTCCCTCACTAGTTGCTTTAAAATTAATAAAGGCTGATAGTTTCGAAAGAAACTGTTTGGGGCTGCGTCGGTGGGAGTAACGAAATAATTTAGATATATCAACAAAGTTGAAATGGTAAATTGGCCACCGTAACAATTACAAAAGCTGATGTTTCGAGCGTTTGCCCTTCATCGGAGCAAATAGAGGAATTGTGGGTTGTGTGTGCTTTTAAAGGCAGAAAATGGAGCTACGTTATCTGCCCTTAAAAGCACACACAACCCACAATTCCTCTATTCGCTCCGATGAAGGACTAATGCTGGAAATGTCAGCTTTTGTAATCGTTACGGTGGCCAATTTACCATTTCAACTTTGTTGATATATCCAAATTATTCCTTTAAAATTGTTTTTTCAGTCATTGGTAACCCCTCCCTAATTTTGGAATGGTCTCTCTGTCATTCCTTTACATAAAATTCCCTCTTTGGCAATTGTTTTATCCCTACTCCTCCCACTTAGTTGCAATTGTATTGTGGGTAACCGCTCCCTAATTTTTTCCATTCTTTCTTTATCCTATCCCCTCTTTAGAAACTGTTTTGTGTTCTTCCTTTCCTTCACATTTTTTTGCATCTCCCTCATCAATTTTTCCTAGACCTCTAATTTCTCCATCAAGCTTTTAACCATTCAAACCCAAGGAGTGACCAGCTTGTGATGTCTCCAAACAGTAATACGAATAATTTATTAAGATCCTGGGAATAAAGGAAATGATTGCCAACCTAAGAGGCTTAGAATTGTCACATGAATTCTCCTCAGTGCCAAAGGAAATGTATAAAGAAGAATATAGAGAATATGAATATAATATAACTATCTGTTTTTCTGGGTGGATATTTTCACACCAACAACTCAACTTTTTAACTCCCAGAAGTGATTAACATGTAACTTCTCGCCATAATATCCATGTTATCCAGCAAATAGGTAAACAAAATATCTTTCTACTATTTTGTCTGGTAGAAGCTGTTGTCTTGATCTTTTAACAAATTCTTGTTATTAATTTGTAAGGAAATGTGCAGCTGCTTGAGGCGAGAATTAACAATCAGATCTTGGCAGTTGGGGTTTATCGTGTTTTGTTGACTTCCACAGGGCAACCAATGCAAATGAGCAGAATGAACCATCCTCGAGTTCCCGTTCCACCGGTAGGGAAACAATTTTTAGATCTTCCCATTCTTGTTAAAATACGAGTATCATTTTGCGCGAAATGTTGTGGATCTAATTTTTGTGGGTTTTGTGAATAGTACTGGCTTCTGTAGGAATCAGTAAAAAACTCTGTCAGTCATGTCAACTTCTTTGCTATATATTTGAACATTCAACATATATGAATATATGAAGTCACTGGAAATATCTTCCATCTCTGTCTTTCTTTGAAGTTCTCATCTTAACCTGGAAAAATTTTCCTAGGCCATTATGGTGGTTAACACTATCACTGAGTGGTGTTTTACTTAATTGTGTGATAGATTGTATCATCATTGAATGGGAAATAACTGAGTGTAGACTAATCTTGTTATCTAATTACTCGCAGAACTATGGTGGAATGCGGCCTCCGCCCAACAGCTCAGTAGCCCAAGGTGTCAACATGCCTATGTAAGTTGCTAAATCTTTAAAGCTTCAAAAAGAATCACCAGGGGTGCTGTTTTCTACACACACATGGAAATATGATGTACTGTGTACAGATTCCACCATGGGTGACAAAGAACCCACGAAAGTTTGCCTTGCATCCAATTTTTGGCTGAGTAGGTCACGTGGTAGTCGTGCGAACTATTTTGTTAGGTTCTCATAGACTTCAAGGCTGTGCTCTAAGAAAAATTGAAGGGAGCCCAGTGCTCTGAAACTGTGAAATCCAGGGTGCCCAGCATATGCTTTTTATGATAAAAGATTCCTGAGTCACCCAAGAGCTAAAGTAAAGTGCCAGGGGCCACCAGGTGCTGCTAGAGCACAGCCCTGGACTTGGAATCAAACTAGTCATTGAATCTGTTTAAATCTCTCTTTCTGCAATTTGTTGAACTCCAGTTCACCTGTTGTGACTTGCTAACTAGTTAAGATTAAGATCTAAAGAAGGAGTTAAATATACTGCTCAGTTTTACTGACGGAATAACATTTGTCAGATCCTTCAAATGTTTTTGTTTTTTTTTTTGCTTTAATTTTTTATAGGCCTGGTAGTAGACCTTGGAATCCTACAACATCGGTATGTACAGCTGTAGCGACGGTTTGATGATGAATCTAGTACCCGAACGTGACATGAATGCAATTTACATGAGATTATGTACATTTGGTATCTTTACTGATCGTAGTTTGATTTGATCATTTTAATTTCTAAAATGTTACATTTTGTTGCACCACAGTGCAGCAAAGGACAACACTTGACAAATGACATGCTAATTTTTTTTTTTTTTTTTTTAATCAACTTTAATTATACAATGATTAGTGTTATATACAGAACAAAACTCAATTACAGCTAATTTACTTACTTACTTAATCACTCCTCTTCGTGTTGTGAAACACATAAGGCCTCGGCCAAAGAGCGCCATTGGCTAATTTACACACGGTAAAACCACTTGCTTGTGGTACAAGTTACTTACATGGATTATTTCTTGTCGTTTCAGGTCTCAGGTCCTCCAGGAACGCCAATCATGCCGTCTCCTCAGGGTAAATATCGATTATTTTATATCTTGCAGGCCTGTGTTTGTGTGTGCAATGTGTTTGAAACAGATAAACTGAAAATAATTGGACAGGACAGGGCTGGACACTAACTTTTCAACTTACTAGCCAAGTGGCTAGTGACATCTTAGATGTTTTAGATGTTACAACAATCTCAGTCTGTTTACTAGCCAAACTGGCTAGTGGAAATTGAAAAGCCAAAACTGAATTTCTACTTGTCTGTGGCTAGTGGGCTACTGTTAGTGTCGAGCCCTGCAGGAAAAACATTTGAAATGTGTGCAAGTTAACATTTATTGATGTAGGCCCAATGGAAACAATAAGTGAATTAAAATGAACAAAATTTAATACTCTCCCATTTCAGACCCATCAAATACTGGCAATGAATCCATGTACGCAATGATGAAATCTGTCCCTGGTGGAAACATGTCTGCAGTGAGTATAAGAAACCCTCGGCCATCAACAGTAGTGACAGCAGAAGACTAAGGATAGATAGATAGATAGATAAATAGTTATGGATATGTAAATATAGTCTTTTTTTTTTGGTTTAAAAAAGTAAACTCTAAGTAAGCAATGTCTTTGTTAGTTTCTTTTCGTGCTAACCAAGCTGAAAATTAACCAATGATTTCATTTCCTTTTCATAGTACATGGTTTAAAAAAGTAAACTCTAAGTAAGCAATGTCTTTGTTAGTTTCTTTTCGTGCTAACCAAGCTGAAAATTAACCAATGATTTCATTTCCTTTTCATAGTACATGGGTGGTGGCCCAGACAATACATTACCCCTGGGGGGCCAGGAGCCTCCTCTTGTGATGAATGGTGAGGTTATTTTTTGCACTGTACCAAAAATGTTCAAAGATGCAACTTAGCCAGGTTATGGTATCATATTTCCTAAAAAAAATGCCCACATACTCTCCCACTTCTAAGGCCATAGTGTCAAACAAATGTCCCCTTCCCCCCCCCCCCCCACTTTTCCAAGTTTCAACAACAGCAGAATCAATACAGAAGAATAAGAAAGGGGCCCCTCAATCTAGGGCTTCCTTCCAATAATTGCCAAAAAGCCAATTAAAATTTTCAATAAGTGCTGACATTTATTCCAGGAAATATGTTTTTTTTTTTTCACCTTTTCTGCTCAGAATAGCAAGTGCTAATTTTATCTAGTTGAACAAGTTTCTTGACATGTATTTATTCTACTTGAGGAAATTAATTATAAAACAGCATCTTAAGAATTTAAAACTTGAGGATAGCCTTCTGAGGATTCCCTTCACTTAAAAGATTGTCAAGTGCTTTATACATGAGCCTGGTTGCTCAGAACATTGAGTGACCACTTCCCACATCATCAACAATGGATAAATTGTTACTTTACATCATAAGATAATCTTAAAGATAGAATATAAAATTGATAAAATAGGACATTTAAAAATATGCAAAAGTATTCAGAATCAATTAAAATAGTGTTGCATACATGCAAAAGTGCAGCTTTTATCTTTTCCTTAATGTAAGGAGTATCTAGTTTTCATTCCTTTTTTTTAACGCTTCAAAGTTTGATCAGCTGCAACAATGACATAGTAGGGATGCCTGAAAACTCATTGCTAAAATTAAGTCCCGCATGCCACTGTTAACATAAAATTTTGATATTTTCTGCAACAGACTCGAACCCTGATATGGATGGTCTGCCCAAGGTAAGAGGAGGATTGTACCTTTTCATATGTGGGTTCTTGTATTCAGGTGTGGTAATAAACATGTACATGTATGGTGTTTCCAAGTTGTTAACCAGAAGCCAGCATGGCAAATAATAAGACCTTGTCAGATAAAGCTGATAGAACTGACAGGTTTGCTTATGCAGTGACAGTATAAATTTGACAGATGATGAACATAAGGAAAGTGGCAATTTTCTTCATTGGAATTATGAGCAAATCATCAGCCACTTAAGATAATTCTGCCTCCCCCCATCCTCTTTTTGCCCCTCCCCCACTAATTGTTACATTTTGCTCCTGTTTTTCTGTTTCAATTACAGGATAACCAGAATGACCACAACCCTGGTACTCTCTTCCCCCCCCATCCTCTCCTCACCCCTCTCCCACTAACTGTTACATTTTGCTCCTGATTTTCTGTTTCAATTACAGGATAACCAGAATGACCACAACCCTGGTACTCTCTCCCCCCCCCATCCTTTTCTCACCCCTCCCCCACTAACTGTTACATTTTGCTCCTGTTTTTCTGTTTCAATTACAGGATAACCAGAATGACCACAACCCTGGTACTCTCTCCCCCCCCCCCATTTTTTCCTCACCCCTCCCCCACTAACTGTTACATTTTGCTCCTGTTTTTCTGTTTCAATTACAGGATAACCAGAATGACCACAACCCAGGTACTCCCGGGGAAGGCGACAGTCAGTTTAGCAATTTACTGCCTTTTTCACAAGATAATGTAAGTGACAGATTGTTTGTCATTCTTCATTATTGCAAATTAAAAAAAATTAGTGGACAGGTTTCATACAACACTACCTTCAGTGGTTTTTGCTGGTTTTGCTTGTTAGCTCAGAGAATAATAGAGAATAACATCATCAAAAAATAATCACATTATAGTACTTACACATGCCCATTCTTTTTTTAAACTGGGAAGCTTTCAAGAGACTTGAAGCAACCCAATTACTTCGTAAAACAAAATCCCAGTGATCTTCACTGCTTACTTCTTCTCTCGTACGTGGAGAAGAGGCATCTGGGGGAAGCTGCATTTTTTTTTGGTCCATTTTCTTCCATTACTGTTTTCACTTCTCTTGAAAGTCAAATTTCTAGTAAATTACTTTAATTTGTGTGAACAACCAAGCTTCTGGTAATCCGTTGGTTTAAAGTCTCTCCTGCTTCTTTAGATAATCTGGACTTGAATATATAAAGTGCTGAAACAAGTTTTTTTGAATTGATGATCTACTGTGCGAATTAAATGGTCGTTAGATGTTGAAGATTTGAAGTTAATTAAAATCAGTTATAGAGCATTACTGGAAAGGATTTATTTATGTGAAACAAAGTGTTTCCCGAGCGTTAAGTTTTAAAGCATCACTTTAAAATTAAACTTATCTTTGTCGCATTAAGAAAGGGTAAGCTACCATTGAACACAAATTTCACTGTCTGTGACCACCTGTGATAAAAACCTTGGCAGATCTGAGTTTGCTCCTACCCAAATGTAGAATGCTTCCTCTGTGGGCTCAAGTCTTGCTTTATTCTAAGCAGACTTGAAAACCCGTGAACTAATTGCAAAAAGGGCAAGTAATAGTGGTACAAATCGAATGATACGTTTTAAAAACTTATTAGTTTGATTCTTTGTGGAAAGATGTCGGCTACACCATGCACTTTATGGGCAGCATCCGGATTTCAAGAGTTTGAAAATTTAGACGGGGATATGTAAACTTATGATTATAATGATTATAATAATGATAATGATAATAATAATAATAATAATAATAATAATAATAATAATAATAATAATAATAATAACAACAATAATGATAGTAATAATATAAGTATTAAAAAAGAGTCAACCAACTCGCGAAGGCGGTTTTTAGTGGGACCCTCAATCTTATCGTTACGATCAAATGCTCGCTTCTAATAGAACTTGTTTTTATTTTCACCTACTTTGTACTTTAAAGACCCCTCTTTTAGTCTTTTTCCTCATGAATTTGTAAACGTGGATACGCACCTTATGAATTAGTTTCGGCGGGCATGCAAAGAAAACTTGAATGTTTGCGCATGCCTAAAGTAAGCATATGTTGATCGCTGGCACACTTTGCCCAACTGAAAAATGTAAATGTCGTTCTTACACTGCCATACTCTGTTAACATTCTTTTGCCTTTTTGTTTTCTTTCTTAAACACTTCTGTAGTTTGCAGAAGCAACCATAGGTCATGTGAACCATAACCACTTCGTCAAAGACTTTTCATTCATACGTTCATGCCATTCTTTCACTTTCAAAACGCTCGTATGCTCGGAGTACTCGGCGGGATGTCCCGCGTCCCTACTTTACATGTTCAGCGGTAGTGATACCGCTAGCCAGACAGGCGGAAAAGAGGTTCAGATGCGTTGGGTTCCCCGTGTAAGGGTCGATTGTAATACTTTATAATTCTTATTTGTTGCAGACATTTGCAAGTTAGAGTGAACGTTAACAGGCTTTTAAAAAGTGAGTTGAATTATTTTTGCTTAGGCACTGGTAACCTTTGCATAAACTGAACATGATTTGTTAAAGAATACATGTCCATTGTGGTTAGGGGTACCATGTGACTTATGGTTGACAAAAAAACGTCATCGATAAATGTAACTAGTTGTTTATTCACAACGTGCACTTTAGGCGTGATTTCGGTTTGGAAGTAACTTGGCTTCAGGCCAAATTCGTCGTGGCACCTAAAGCGTTTCCGATCCTCATTGTCCGATCAAAATTTGGTTTTAACGAATAATCGGATGAAAGTGGTGCAATCGTAGCTTCGAGAGATCTTCGCGTAGCGTCGGAGCCTAGTCGAGAAATACCACGCGAATACGCAATCCCCAAAAATTACTCCCTGTTTGAATGATGAAAACAAGAAGAGTTATTCGATAGATTTCCGTCTAATTTCAGGCAAATTCTTAGTTGGTTGTTCCATCGGGGATAACAGCAACTTTAGGGGTCGACAGGCTGGCTTGCCAATGGAATAGTAATTGCACAGTCAAACGCTTCAAGCTTCGAAATTTTGATCCCGCAATTTCTTCTGTAGTGTTTTTTTTTTTTTCACTCGTGAGGATGCGAAAATGTCTTGGTTGTTATGTGTTAAGGGTTTTAAGACTGGGCTCTAAAAATCGGAGACTCTTCGGGTGCATTCTCGCGCGTTATGCTTTGTGAGCGCTCTTGCTGTTGCGTGAATTTGCGTGATCACGTTTGCGCGCGTTTGTCATGGAAATTGAAGCGAAGATGGCGAATGGTGGATTACAAGAGGTTTTTGTAAAGTATGGATGCGTACATACTAAATTTCTTACCTTCCCAAGTTTTGCTAGAGGCCAACGTGCGTAGATAACTTTTCAAATCTCATTTTATTTGACGAACAGTTGATTATAGTCTTTTGTCTTTCGTTTACAGGATCACTGCGAATCTGTAGCTATATTAAAGATCAAAGAAAGTATGCAAGAAGAAGCCAGAAGATTTGAAACAACCGACGGAGCAACAGATCATCAGGGAGACTACTTCATGCAATAATAATCAGACAATTTCCGTCTTTGTATATTTCGTCCGCCATAATCAAAGGATTTGTAGCAAACAGCAGTTCTTCTTCAGCAGAGGTTTGGACTCCAGTGTTAGGAACGAATCTTATAGTTGGAGAAACCTCTTGTTTACGAACAACACGTTTTTCTTGCGCTCTGCGGTTCAACGCGTTAAAGTATGCGGGACACTTCAGGGCTTAGGGCAAAGGGGGCCTGAACAGCTCGAGTTAGCAGCCGTCTATTTTTTCTTACTCTTTTCTTTCTCTCAAACGAGCTGAACATCTGGCGAAGAAAAAAGTTATATCTCATGACGTAATTTAACTAAACTTTGGGCATTTTCACCGATTGGCTGAAGCGCAGATTGAATTTTCTTTTGCGCGCATGCACGTAGCTCAAGATCTTGATCTAGCGACATGATCGGAAATTTTTTTTACCTTGTCGAACTTCTGATGGCTGTTGAGAGGAAATAAAGTGGATGAAATTAAGATAGGCGTTTGTTAACTCAGACTCAACGTAGAATAGAATGTCTTTCAATAAGGTTATATTATATAGAAAGGGAAATATGTTTGTATAGTTCATTTACCTTACGTTATGTGTAAGATACTTCGACATTTCTTGGGACTCTGATTCTTGGATCAATTTTACCTGGCTATTTCTGGGTGATGCTTTGGACAGCTTCCACCCTCTTTAACTCGGAGCATTTTCACTTTAAGTATACTTTTCATCCAAGCGGGGTGGGGGGGGGGGGAGGGGATTAAACAGATAACGTCATTGCATTGCCTTTTAAAATGTTCATTGCAGATATTTGAGCTATTGGGCGCGGATTGTGAGATGAACATAACGATTATGGATGATTTTCCGTTCCCTGAAGGAAAAAAATTTTGACCAACAGCGTTTGATCTTTAAGAATAGAAGCAAAAATTTTGTTTCACGGAGTGATTAAACCAGGGACATATCAACCACGTCAATATGTACCAACTTCGTTCCCAGGTTCTTTCTCCAAGAGAGGAAGAAAGACCATGGAACTTAAATCAATAACGCACGACCTTTGGATTTTAACAAAAGAAAATGCGCATATTTTTCTTTAGATCTATAAGATTCATTCTGAGGCATAAGGTACAAGACTCTGCTTATCCGAACTATATATCTTTGTAAAGAATAAGAAAGATGGTAAGTTTTTTAGCTTGATGTGTCTTTCTTCAGTAAGTTGAATCTCAAGCAAGGATGAATTTCGACCTTACAAAACGCGTGTAAAATTTGCCAATATCCGCTCAAGAAATACGAATGCACGTATTACTATTGCCATTATCATCATCGTCATCATCATTTACTCAGGTGCTTTTGAACCTAATATTTTTTGTGTGGACGTGTTCACTTAAGGAAAAGTTGTGTAAAACCATTATTTAACAAACATGAAGTTTCCAGAATCGCTACTAAATGAGAAGTTTTGCAACTTCGCTGGCTTTTTCGAAATTCACTTTGACGGATCAAATCCGGTCTACAAGGTATGAAAATAATTTCAGTGGCATCGGTTCGCTTTATAAGGCGAAGAAAGTTGACGTTCGTTTTTACGAGGACCCGATTGTTCCCGAATGGTGCACGAAGTTCTTTGTTCGAACGAGACTTTGCCGTTCATGGTTTCACTAGGTAACCAGAGCCTCCTTTCAACGTTGCGGTCAAATGTATGTGCGACTTTTCCTGAATAAGGTATGGTTTTTTTAAAGGCTTGAACTCAAATTTGAAAAGAAAATTGAACTAATCTTTTTAACTTGAACTGAACGGAACGGAAGCACTTGACAATTTCTGACTGCGCTGTATGAGGCAAGCTTTGATTGCTCTCGGTGTCCTTGAATACTCTTCATACAAATTCCGCCATAGGGATGCCCTGGCTTTTTTTGTAAGGCATATAGTTAGGTTTGAACTTCAGTATCTGAATAACTATTCGCTTACTCCTCCCTAACCCGGCTGCAGTTGACTGATAACAATTTAGGGTTAGGGGAGGAGTGGGCGAGTAGTTCAGATATTGACCTCAATCCAATAGTTGCGCATATTTAAGCTGTACTTGGGTAGAATGTAGCAGTTTGTCTAACAGACTGAAGTGGACTAGTGCTTGGACCCGGCTAGTCTATTTTTATTCGTTTTAAGATATATTTAAAGATTTCATAACGCGATGCGGCTTCAAGTGCGGCAGTTCTGACGCCATGTTTTGCGTTACTGGCGTTACGCAAGGCTACTCAGGTTTTTGTTACATTCGTTTTGCTCGAATGTGTTCTGGTAACCCAGCTTTTTTCTCAGCGGTTAAGGAAATTCTTAAATCGTGCCCACTTCATTTTCGCCACCCAACAGACATTTAGTAACTAATTAATTTAAAAATTTTCTTTGGGAAAACGTTTTGGGGGGTTTTCAATTGAGCTACAACCCTGATTGACTCTAATGAAAAACAAAAAAAAGGAATTGATTGATACATGATTATTTGAAGGGATCGAATTTGAAGAACGAAAAATTTAGCCTCTGTAGTAGTATTCATATATATATATATTATAAATATTTAGGAGCCGTTGTAAGCCTTCTGACTCTTAAATAACAGGATAAATATCTTGTATAAAGACCTAGTCCCTATAAGTAATTGTTTCTGATTAAGTACGCTCTTACCGTTTGTCATCATGTTGATATTAAAGAAATGGACATTTAATTTTAGAAGGATTTTAGAGATAGAAGATTCCGATCCCCTCTTCACTCATTGAACGCGAAACAACTATAATCAACCCCAGTCTACGGAGAGTTAGCTCGGTGAAACCTGTACTTTGCTGATGGTTGTAACGCCAACAAGAGTGAATTACACTGCCAGATCTCTCAGCAAGAGGAATATTTAAGCTCTCGGCCTCGAAAGAACTGGCCAAGAGTGGAAATCTCCGTTTTGGCTGAGATATTAGCGGATTCAAAATTGTGAAGGGATTTTCTCAGCTCAAAGAAGAGCTGTCAATTTCCACCTTGTACACATCAATCAACCGATTACGCTCTTTCTGAAGCGTCGTAAATAGTCCCGGGAATCCTTATTTTGGACGCGATTGAAAACCCAAGGATATATATAGAAGCAAACGAGATTCATCAATGAGCTCTTGGGGGCTTCGACCTATTCTTTTTCAGCTTGGTCTCGAAAAATCTTTTTGTTTCAGTATTCGGAGACTTTCTCGACTCGCTCAAAGGTTTTCTCTTAAAGTAGAGCTTGAGAGAGAACTAATCGTGCTCTCTCGAGTGCGCTAATGCATATTCCGCAAATTCTCCGTTCAGTCTTGATGTAAAGACCGGAACAGAACCTACAGGAATTCGCTTATTAGCTTTTGGGATCCCCGACCTTACCATAGTTTGCTAGCTCGGTAAAAAAAAATGCTATGGTTCCTTTATTCAGAATAGATTTTCTCGGCCACTAAACGGGGGGCAGCTTTGAAACTAGCAGACAACAGACAATCATTGTCTTTCTCAAGCGCCATCAAATACCCTGGAAGAACCCCTTTTTTGTATGAGAGGCTTGAATATTAAAGCATTTTAGGTTTATGACCTATCGTTTGTTTCCCAACTCATTTTATAAGTTCTATTGTTTCAATATTCGAAGGGAATTTACTCTGCCTAGAAAAGAGGTGTGGCTTAGAAACAACGCGCCACAAGATAACCCTGCAAACCTCTTTTTCGGCGACATATAAGACAGGGATGATGAAACAACTTAACAGATTTGTTTCGGCCTTCTCAAGAGGAGTGACTTTTGAAACTTGCACAGTTGTTTTACAAACAGGCTAACGAAGGGAGGATTTATAGCCTCACATGATTAGAATTTACATGAAAATAACAGGCAGATACGTTAATGCTTCATTTATTGATTTTCGTCCCCTATTGATTGTTTATTGGTATACTTAAAAACTATCGAAACAAAAAGAAAATGAAAGAAAGATAGAGACAAACACTTGAACGGAAGTGACAAAAAAAAAAGAAAAAATCTACAACTCAAAGTGTTATCAACTACATAATCCTGTTACGGCGTGTGAACTCTTTATAAAAGAGAAACGTTGCTGCAACTATTTAAAACTGATATAAAAAGCTGCCCCTTTAAGGAAAAAAATAAAATAAAAAAAACTCAAAAATGTTTGATCTCGCGAGGTTATTAGACAATTTCTTTCCTAGTAATCAATGATAAAAGCTAACAATTTTGTGAACATTGAAATCACTTCCTTGATAACGGTCCGTTTCGCTTCCTGGTAACCTGGTAAATTTCCCTTGAGAATGAATGCTCACTGGAGACAATGGTTGCAGTCGCATTCTATTTCTTCTTCCAGAACTTCCCTGAAGTACACGATACTTCCGGTCAAATCCAAACTAGGTTTTCCCAAACTATCCAATATTTTGTCTGACTGCTTAGTTTCAGCAACCACGCAAGTCATTGGGAATGATGTCATCTTGGTCTTGGTAGCCTGGCAACCAGTATGACAGCGGAGGACTGGGGTAGTAGGGTAGCAGTAGTAGGTCTTGCCGTCGATGGTTCTTGTGATCTTGGAGTATTCTTTCTTGAGATCACATCCACCTGCGAAAAAGTGCAGATTGTTGTAAATACCCGCAGACCCTCACTTTCCCCCTCCCGCTCGAATATTCTGCGATCAGCTTCTAACGGGGAAGGGAGCAAAAAGTGCTTTCCCAAGCGACTCATTTAATTATCATAAGTTTCGTCACGTTCTCGTCGATTTTATTGAACTCCGGTACGTTAATTTCCCTTTTCTGAGTTCGTTTGCATCGCTCCGTATTTCCGTGCGTTCCTACACAGTTATTCACCTTCTTTCTCATTAATAATAATAATAATAATAATAATAATAATAATAATAATATTTATATAGCGCACAATCCGCTATTTGTCCATGGCGCTTTACATAAAGTTAAAAATCATCTAAAAATTAAAAGACTTCCATAGTCTCGGTGCCGACACAGCAAACGCTCTCTCTCGCAATGGCATCGCAGAGGCTCAGAAAGAACAACACAATACGTAGAGAAACTGTAAGATGTTATTGGTATACATACCTTTAGTGCAGGTTTTCATTGGCACCATCCACATTTGACCATACTTCAGATCATCATAGCTGGTGAATAATTTGCCTTGTGGTGTTTTCAGGTCATGGAACTGTTCAGCATTACAGTCGCCACACATTCCACACGTTCGGTTGAAAAAGTATCGCGATACACGGACATCAATCTGTTTGGAAGTAAATCAGAAAGAAAACTGAGTGAATTTAGGACTCAACAGCGGATAAAACGCGTGTATCTGAACTCCCGTGTGAGGAAAGTCTCGTGCATGAAGCGAAGTGCCAGTGGCTGACCTCGCACCGTAAATAAACGCAAGTCAATTCGTGAGGAGAGACGCGCGTGTATACTCTCTCGTGCATAAAGAAAAAGCACGCGCGTGTCTTTTTTTGCATATGAGTAAAATCGCGTGAAGAATGATTACATAGCCTCCCTAAGGCGCGAGAGACAGCGCGTGCATATTGCCCACGCAGATTATCACGTGATCTCGCGCATGAAAGTCGGGTAAGACTTGAGTGGGGAAAGGGTGCACAGCAAGCCCTTCACTCTCACACGCTATGAGTAGGTGAATGGTCAGGTGATCTCTGCGTAGCTTGCTTTAGCTTTTAATCTGCCACCTACTTTGCTTCCACGCACGATCTCAACTTGAAGGCCAATATCGCACAACACATGAAGTCTGCCACTCGCTGGTTCTTCGGTTATGGTGGCGATGTTCTTGTGGCGGATTGGCCGGTTTTGTTGGACCTTTCCGTTCACCTGGAGATCAAAACGAAATGCAAAAGTTATCAGATTGATAAGAATGAAATGGCTGATGGTGATTTCTGATCGTCTAGCTGAGGGTGATCGTTTAGCTGAGGGTGACCGTCTAGCTGAGGGTGATCGTCTAGCTGAGGGTGATCGTCTAGCTGAGGGTGATCCTCTAGCTGAGGGTGATCCTCTAGCCGAGGGTGATCGTCTAGCTGAGAGTGATCGTCTAGCTGAGGGTGATCCTCTAGCTGAGGGTGACCCTGAATAGAGTTGCTGTTGATGACAGTCACCGAGGCTTCAATAACGTTGGCGGAATTCAACATTAGACATAAGTGATAGCGGAATTCAACACTTGGCACAAGTGAGGAGTAGCTTGTCAGTCGAGTGTAATAATTCTGATTCGTGAAAACAGACTGGCCAAATTTGCCACCATGGTAGCAACTGTAAAACTCATGTAGTGTAAGTCAGTAGTGATTGGCTAGTTTAATTTTGACCGGATGGTAGAGTAAAGCTGCGCTGTTTGTTCCTTTGTTATGTTAATGTCTTTGATCAATATGACAGTAGCTATAGAACTGCGCGCATATCCCTCTCCGGGCGCAACAACAGTCAACTGATAACAAGCTAGGGTTAATGTTGGGTTGGGGAAGGGTGGGTGCGCCTTTGCTAGGATAATGACCTCGATTTAATGCAAAACATAAGTCGTTTGCAGAGTGTTGGAGGTTATGGGCATTTGTGAAAATGAAAAAATTTGTGAACAGTCGACAGGAAAACAGAGTACAGGAGATTAGACAAAAGAATGGAAGGGAAAAGACCAGCAAGGAAGAAAAACGTCCAAAAGAAATGACATAAAGGTAAACCTGAATCTGATATCCTCCTTTCAAACGTTCGATTCGTATCTTTTCCTTCTCGACAAATATTTCAATGATCTTGTCATCTGAGTGTTGGGTTTCTTTGGACATGAGAACTAAAAAGGAGCTGTTCTTCGTACAGTCTTTGGCCAGCACGTGCATGCAACGGTCTGGTAACGAGTATTGGATCTCGACGTCATCAAAGGTTTTTAAAGTGTCATGGTCCACGGTGCAAACCGCTGAAAATAAACAAAACGTGAGTCTTGAACCCAGACCTCTAACCGTTAGGTCACAGCGTCTCTTCAGCATGTACATACACTTTTAAAACTCTACTCACGAGAGGACAAGTGTAGAAATGTGTTGTAGTAATTGGATCCGCGAGGAATGAAACCATCGCTCTTGAACTCGACGTCTTCCATTATCATCGTGTGGGAAGGTGTATGAAGTTGGAGATCGACAAGTTGGTCAGTTTTAAATTTCACAACAAATTCGACTTCGTTCTTCTCGTTCCTAGCAAATTCCCAATCGCTAAGTCTGCAAGGAAACAGGAAATGTTACCTGTGACTTTCTTAACGCTCTGTCAAAATCGTTGCATAATAAATCCTTTTCTCATTAAAACGATTCTTATGTCAAAAAGGAACCTCAGTCCATGGTTCAACGAGATGTCGATACAAAGGATAGACTACTGCTTAGAAAAATAGCATAAGTCCAGCTGTTATACCACACAAAGGAACAAAGACTTAAGCTTGTTCCAATTCCTAGAGTTTTTTTGTATAGTCCTTTAGATGAATAGGAGACTCCGCAAAAATCTCCTATTCCTGACAAATGATATGGAGAAACAACAACAACATGAACTTCAATACAATAGATTAAGACAAGTTTCTGCTTTCATTCAAAGAACCAGTCTCGAGAAGAGCCGTATGATCCGTAGTGCTGGCCAAAAGAATCTCGGCCACGGGAACACAGCCTTAGCCCTGCTCCCCGCGGGCTGTAAAGTGGGTTGTTTTCTCCGTAACTCAAAACAAGGAGGTCCATATACAGATGATTAACCTCTCCTCACCTGTGATAGTAGCGCTGGGCAAACTTTTTCAGAAGATTGTAGCACATCATTAAGACTGGTTCTGGCAGTTTGTTGTAAGAAGTAACGATGTTCAATTGTCTGCGACTTGGTTCTTTGATGGAGATGCGGGTCTAACAAGAAATTATTAATACTGAATTTACATATTTGGCCGATCGTTTTTGCTAAAAGTTTGGATGATGTCATACAAGTAAATCGATAGGTATTCACTATCTTAGAGATCATTTATCATCTATTACCTTGGAGAGGGCTGTGTGGAGGATTTTTGGAGAGATCACATGATTTTCAGACGGATCGGTATGGGGAATAGTCGTCGCTAACAGAGTATAAAGGGGGGGGACTCTAAAACTTGACTGTCAATTAACTAAATCATAAGAATATAACAGACCCTTAGGGGGATCATGTTAGTTTTATGTGACACGACCAATATTTCCCCCCAACCCCCGAGATAAATAATGACTAGTCTGTAGCCAGTCCTAAGATTTTACGAACTTACAATGTTTAAAAAATAGAGATAAAATCGATTCCAAAGAAACTCGTCAAGAGAAATACCTCTTAGTCAGAAGTCGTTTATGGTGAAATATCTCATGTTGAGCGGGTAAGTGCTTGACACGACAATCTTCCATCCACGACCTAACCGGCACGTAGACTCATCAATCCAACTTCTTATGTCCCCCATTCTACCCGACCCCTATACTTACATCCCCCATTCTACCCGACCCCTATACTTATATCCCCCATTCCACCCGATCCCTATACTTATATCCCCCATTCTACCCGACCCCTATACTTATATCCCCCATTCTACCCGACCCCTATACTTATATCCCCCATTCTACCCGACCCCTATACTTATATCCCCCATTCTACCCGACCCCTATACTTACCTGCACTTCATAATCACTGAGGCAATTTTCACCAAATCTCAAGTCAAACTCCATTACATTATCACTGGTCACTTGGTTGATGATGCAAACTTTCTTGAGCCATGGATACATGTTATGGATATCGACGGTGACGTCAGTCCTCTGATTATCGACGTTATAGTCTACGTCAGCTTCAATTTTTTTCTCGGGGTTTGTGCCTTGAAGGTAAATTCCGGCCCTCCATGTCTTGTGGTGTTCATCGAATCGATCTCCTTTGCCAAACTACAATAAATTTAGTCAAATATAAACTCAATGAGCAGAGATAGGTTTTTTGTTTTGTTTTCCTTCTTGTAAATGAAAGTATAACATGCACCCAAATACTGCTCTGCAAAACATCATATTTCATAGTATAATAATTTCAGAGCCTATTTGAATTATAACGAGAATTAGGTCGCTTTGAACCAAAAGAACAGTTTCTTCTGATTTTTGAGCTTCACAAGTCAAATTGTTGAATAGTATTTACTGATTTACATGTTCGTCAGATCGTCCTAAAGACGGTTTATGAGTAGGAAAACGTATCTATTCTTCAAGGAATTAAACGATCGACCAGTCCAAAAGTGTGATCACTGCAAGGAAAGTAAAAGAGCAGATAAAAGCTGTAGTAACTTTCGTTTTGAAAACCCAAGCGGATCCACATAACATCGCTGGAGCAAAGAAAAGAATCGTTTGCCAGTCGAACATCGTTACTCTCTAAAAGCGGAGCCCCATACCAAAGGAAATATGAAAACCCATAAAGCCGAGTAAGTTTGGTTGTCATGTGATGGTTGTGAGTCTGTCTAGAAACAAAGCTATATTTCGCAAATACAAAGAGATGCAGTGAAAGAAAATTGGAATAAAAAGATAGATGAAGGGCAATGAAATTAATCACTAAAACAATGTAGTATATGCTGATCTTTTACGATGGTCTTTTTAAGGCCTATCTAACTTTTAATACCTTGAATTGGATTTTCTGAGCTGGATTTCTGCTTGGTTGGACGGAGATGTCGAGTCTGGCTGGACCGCAGAACGGGAAGGCAGGGGGATGGAGAGTGTGTGGCGCAATGTATCTGCCACTCAAGCACACATCGAAACCAAGGATTTGCCTGCCATAACACAGTTCCTGCGGGAACAAATAAAGAAAATTCGGAATCATTTAATGCAAACAGCACACATAACTAGACCAAATACTTGCTTTTAAGGAATGTCGTCGTTGTTGCCATTTTCCAAGTTAAAAAGAATCCTGGTTGAATTTGTTCAACAGCTGAGGGTATAGTTTAACTACGGTCCTTTTACAAGAATGCTCTATCCAAGAAAAACGTATCCCATCCCCGTGGAAACGGGCCGCTGTTTGTATTTAAAACAGTATAATGTTAAATGTTACTCAAAATAGAAGCGAGAAGCCCTAAACATCCTCCCCCTAGATGTCAGCTTTTGTCTAACGCGGTTGGAAAAATGGCGTATAAACATTTCCTACGAAACTTACGCTCGAGTTTGTGTGATGTCTCCTTACAGAGAACACAGATTCCTCAGTTCGGTTTGGCCTCAAACATAGCTTGCCTGCCACAGATGTAACAAACACGATCTTCATGTGATGTGGATGCAGTCCGTCATTCTCCGCAACATTATCCGAGGACAAATCCAAGGGCAAGTCACTGATATAGCGCCATTTTTCCTCATATCCCTTCTGTGGCTCAATATCTTCGATCATGTGTTGGAATAACGTGACTTGATCTGTGTTCATAGGTACAGTTGTGCGGGTCCATTCTACAGGGTTCTTGGATGCATCGTGGTGAATATACACAACTGTCGCAAGACGAACATGGCGGCGACCATTCACGAATGTGATCTTAAAGAGCTTGGGATAGCGCGCATCATCTGCGGTCTCTAAACAACCTTTGGAATTTGGCCTCACCTTAAAAAAAAAATTGTGAAATGTACTCAGGTTTCTTGTTGTCGTTGTTGCAGACAGCAGTGTGCAGGTAGAGGTGTTGTAGTTATGTAGTCCAGCGATGCATGTCAAGCGGCATAGAAGAAGTGCCACACCGCGTAACGTGTCGTAATATAATCCAGCATAGAGTAACGCAACTTAGAATTTACTGAAATACCAAAAGCAACTTGACCAAGCATGACGCAGTGTTGCGCGGTGCAACCTAACCCATTAATAGACAACACGACTGCACGCAACTTGTGTGATGGGGTGTAACGCAACATAAACTTAGAGAACAACAAACCCGAATAACATGGCTTAGGGGGAATTACCTGCTTATTTCTAATGAATTATGAGTCTTAAAAATACCTTTACGAATCCCTTTCCGGTGACAAAAAGTTTCACAAATTGATGATTTCCGTCGATGAAAAAGACTTTGAAGACAGTGGGATGTTCGCTTAAGATGAGTTCATTTCCCTCATTCACAGACAAGTATTTTCCATTGCCTGCCCTCAGAGTCCAGTTGGCATAGCGATGATGATGATGTCCTCTGCTAATCTTTTGTGTTTGAAAGAAACAATTAACAGTTGGAAAGGTAGAAAAAACGTAATAATCTTAACACGAGACGCACAAAAAAGTGATAAGATCATTACCCCCTTATACCAAAATTGGTGCTTACTATTCTTCGAGATTTTGATTTTGATTTTGAGAAAGTCAAAGCTTGGCGTACATTTTAGGGGCACTTTGGCGTACATTTTAGGGGCATTATGAAGGAACAAGAAAAATAAAGCATTATAAAGGCCCTATTCCAAATATTTATTCGTTGGCCCTCCTAAATCTAAACTTTCAGCGTTTTAATCCTCTCGGTCGCTTTTATCATTGTTTGGAATACGATTGTAGGATATATTTGACAATTGTTACAACAGCAATACTAGAACTGACAATAATATACCCTAGGCAGTTTGAAGAGAGTATCTTAAGACCTTCTGGCAAGCACTGAAGATTAAGAGGATCCAATTGTTTGCTCAAATATGTTACTTCAATTTCTTTAGCATTCTTAGGAGGTGACATATACTGCCCTCAGTTGCATACCTCAGTAACTTCTCCAATCTCAAATCCGTCCAGCTCTGAGCTTCTGTAAAGTGAAGACCAATCGTTGGATCCTTGGACAGGTTTTCTGTACATCAGCCAGGTGTTGCTCTTTTTGCTGGAACCAAAAAATTATCCATTACGGTTTATTTCTTCTCTGTGTCAGCGTGAAACAAAATTGTTTCCTGAATGACAGGTCACCATTAAAAATTCACGGGATTGAAAAATGATAAGACAATGAAACCGGAATTTATTTTCAAAATATTCCTAAAGATTTGAAAGGAAAGGGAAATTGTAAAGCAGAAAGGTGTTGAAACAAGTTGGTGGCTGGGGAATGTCATCATGATTGTATTCTGTAGTCATCCAATAAGCGCACATTTAGTAAATGTATTTGAATCGACTCAGTCTTGGTTGGCAGGACTTTACCATGGTTGGTAGGACTCAGAAATAATGAAGCACACAGAACCGTATTTAACTCAAAGTACTTGTTATACTGTAAGCTTAGATCTTCAGATTAAACGGAAGGTAACTTTTAGCTAGGCAAGCCAAGAAGCAAAATACGCTGCAATTGTAGCAGTCGTAAACAAATAAACTTATCCCTGAACTTGAGTTCTATAAATCTTCCTTCCTAGCGTTTCATTTAAGCGAAAACATACAGTGGGGGGGGGGGGGGGGGCACATAATTTTCATCAAGGGGTATTAGGTATGTGTCCATAAAAGGCGCATACATCACTTACTAAGTTGACAAAATCTCTTGTCTCTCATGCGGCAGGTCCATCTCTGTGGTGTAGCTCTGATTTTTGAGGTTGCATTGGAATCTGCCACCTAACCCAGTGGTGATGTTGGTGTGGATCTTTAGCTTGCTACCAGTCTCCAACTGAGGTAGACTTACTTTCATTTTTCCCCACATGGAATGAAGAACACTAGGAAAAGGACAGGCAATGGAGAAACATAATATTAATAAGCAGAACGAAGCCTCTAAAAACCCGTTATTTAAAACAACTTTTTTCTGTCCATCTTAAAATTAATGCTTTGGGTTTTTACATTGAATTTCATACCTGATGTTCAATTTTCCGCTAAGAGTGACTTGATCGGGAAGAGGAATAAAGAATCTCGGATGAACCTCAGCTTTTACTGTGGTGTTCAAACGCAGGAATAAAACGCTGTCCACAGAGAAATCCAGCGGCAGACCAACGCACGAGGGCTGGCGTATCTTCACTTCAATCGGACGGAGTACTTTGGTGATATTCCAGTTTTTACCTAAGGAAAATCCAAAAAATTGGCTACTCGATATAACATTGAAGCCTCATTTATACCGAGAATTTCCTCTACATGTCCGTTATCCATATGGATGGTAAAAAAAGTTCTTGCTACTTTGGATTAAAAAAAGGAAGTCATCCATCTCTTAGCTGACTTATTTTATTTCCTAACCTTTCTTCAGCAGGTCCTTTAGGTCGTTGCTAAATCTGATGACTCCGTCTTCAATTAACTCTTTGACGTCATCATAGGTGAAATAGTTATAGAACAATTCTTTTCCAAAAACTTTGAAGTAGAAGGAACCTTTGGCTTTCTCCTCTTCATGTTCAGTGATTGGCAGCTGTTCACAAGAAAAACATCTCATGATATGAAAAAGAGCTGGGCCCAACTCGCCTCAGAGCATTAGTTAAATTCGGTCTTGAGCCTAGGCTACTCTCTCAGGAATGGACTTGCCGTAGATATCTCGAACGTATTCTTTTTTTCCTGAGTGTTTGTCTGTATACTATGACATTTACCTTGGATATCTTGGAGTCAGGTTGTCTCAGAATTATATCAGTGTATCTATTTAAATTTTACCCCTCATATCTTGAAATTAGGATTTGAGTCAGGGTTCGGGTAACCCCTAAGAAATAACCCGAGGTTGAGGTCACTTCTGTGGGTATGTAAGTGTATCAACCGTACACATCTCAGACTTAAGCCCCATCTCCGAGTTTTTAGGACCTACGTACAGCCTGTATATAGGTCCTTGCTCACTCAGGGTGAATAATATTTCTCTGGATCATAATTCAGACTAAAACTGCGTACTCAAGTGTTGACTTGTGACACTGTCCCACTTTGATTCAACCCGACCCACTAACCTGGTTTTGGATTTCATTGATTTCTTTCTGACTATTGTCCAAACTTCTTTTCGGCCTGAGCAAGCTAAACAAACTCTTCTCTCCGCTGTAGTGACCTCTCGGTCCCATAACACGTTGAAGCAGTTCTTGGATTCCCTCACCACGGATGCCAGTCTATAAGGGAACAAACTCGTTTACCCTATAACTTCATCTGGTGATTAAGATTCAAATTTCAAGGTATTTTCCAGACGAATTAAGCTAACAAGCAGATCAGACAGGGTGATCTATTTGTTACGAGTATGGATTCAATTCAGAGCTCAGATTTGAAGCAAAAGGGAGAAAACATCGACAGCTTCAAAATTACTTGATCTAGGAATCAACGGCCTTCACAACCATGGCATTTGTTCAGTGATACGCGTTTCCTCTTTCTAGTTTTCTTCTTTCACCAGCAAGGCCACATATCCAATGATCATTCCACTCACCTCAAACAGATTCAGAGATTTTCCAAGCAATCCGGTGTGTAGCTTGACTTTAGAGTTAATAGCTCTCGGGATGAAGCTTGATGGCGTGGAAATCATGCGAAGATCAACTGAACTTCCCATCTGGAGAAGATCTTAAAAAAAGAAAAAAAAAAAAACAAGAGAATCAAAAGATGTGTTTGTACCAAGTGAACAGTTAAGAGGGGGGGGGGGGAGGGGTGTAAGTTTGTTTATACTCCTCCCTAGGTTTGATAACATTACAATTTACGACAATAAAAAAAAAACTCTTGTGTTTGCCCAAAACACAAAAGAGTGATCAATGCAGCTTTCCCTGGCCTCTCTGCACTTCCGTTCAGTAGTTAACCTTGTTTTTTCTCTGCGTTTTTATGTTTTGCTTCCGTTTACCAGGAGACCTTTACCCGGAAGAGTTCTTGTAAAAGTATTAATGTTTTGATCACTATGGCAAACAATTTTTTACCATACTAACCGGAGAAATCGCCAAAGTGTAGCCATTTGGAGCTCACTGGGTTTATCTTGTATCTCTTTAGTGCTCGAAGAGCGATTCGAAGAGCGATTCGTGCGGTATGAGCCCTGAAACAAGACAGAATAGTTAACCATGACTTTACGCGTTAACCTTTGTCAGCTATACTGCGCCTTTTATCAAAGTTAAAGGTTTTTCAACAATCCGTAACTTGACCGGGTTTGAAAATATACCAGGGTAAATGGAGATCGATGATTGAATGAGCTCCTTCTCAGACAACTTTAAACGTTAAAATGTAGGGCGCTAACCATGAAGAATCCCTTTTAATAAAGTCATTGCTCTCTCTCCACAAAACGACCGCCAAGATGAGTGCAGCTTTCTTTCTCCGCTATTTTACACCGGCAATCTCCATTCCCAAATCATGGTAATTTTTAATTAGTTTGCTTTACGCCATCAATCAAATCCTAAGGGTCACTCTTGTTTGCCTGCGCTTCAAATCCGCGTTTCAAGGTATTTACCCAGATCACCCTTGATTCGTTGTGCTTTAACCTTGGTGCGGGTTTGGGGTTGGATTAAAATGCATACAGGAAAAGCGCTCCATGTTCAACACGAACTATTTGCTAGATCCAAGGAATTTTGTTCTAATTGACTAGGTTTTTCAAAAGGAATGTTTCGGTCTGACTATAAGGTCGACGTTTGTCTTAAGTAAGGGATAAAAAATCTTCGAGTGTAAAACCGAATCTAGCGAGAGACCACTTGAGTTGGCTATTTTATCTTATTTGCAACACTTTCCTACAGTGTAACATCTTGAGGCCGGAACTCGTCAATCAGTATTCCGGCGCGCCCTTCGCTGGGTTTTCGCTTTCGCTTCTTACACCGATAACACCTAATATATAATTGAACTATTGCCATTAGTACTTACATTTTTTCGTCACAGGGGTATCTAGAGAAAGCCATCCCTTTGATAAAAGACACCACGAAAGATCGCACTTGATTGGTGCGTTCGTAATAGAGCTGCTTGACTACCAAGTTGAACACCGCTGGACCAGGTTTGCAATCGCAAATGATCACGAAACAGGCCATGCGCAGTTCGGCGTCGCTGTTTGGTTGACGGAAGATCTCTAACAACACTGGTAGTACCTAGGGAGGGGAAAGTAACATTTCTATCAAAAAACCTCTTTAAACTAGCCTTAACAGAGGTTTGCAGCCCTCGGTAACCGATACAACTTGAGCTTCTTAGCGCAGAGTCACCTTATGTGAAATTTTCGGAGCGATTCTCCTTAGAGCATACACAGCTGTGATGCGTAATTCCAGAGAGTTGTGGTTGTCCTTGATGATTTCCAAGAGAGGTCTGTAAAAGGCTCTATGACCGAAATTGCCGATGCCCTTCAAGATGAAAATCTTCTCACGATAATTGGCAGACTGCAAACGACTCTTTATCTCCTGAAATTACAAAAAAAAAAAAAACAGTTTTGAAACATGAATTAAACTTGAATTGAATTCAATTACTTCTTCCAAATATTCTATTAAATGTTTGTTCGTTTAATGTTGGGAATTAGAAAATCCTTACAGATGACGTACCATTCCAAACATCTGCTCCTTGTTTCTGATTAGTTGGTTGAAAAGGAAATTTGTATTCTAACGCGCAAGAATCAACCAATCAAAAACAGAGTCATGAATCTCTCTGAGTGACCAGAGATATTCCGTAGCGATGACTATTCCATCAAGGTTGTTTCGAGGATTTAGATTTAGGTGAGCAATTATCAACCAACCAGAAAAAAATTTATTCATCGTATTAAAGGAAAACTTACAGTCACTTTATCGGCAAGGCACGTGACGTCCTTGTCTTTGCAGTAGTCGTGCATCAAGGCACCAGCGGTAAGGTGGCAGGTTTTTTTCAGAGTTTCGTCTTCTTGGACAACAGAACGAGAACACAGACCCTTCAGAAAGAAAAGAAAATGAAATGAAAAAGCGATTGACTTTTCTTTAGGGAGAGGGAGAGGGAGAGGTTTAAAGGGTGGGGCCTGGGTTCGATTACTGGGATTGGCGTGGGACTGAAGCTGAGTTTTTTGTCCTTCTACCAGGGCTTTTTTCTCAGGATGCTCCGGTTTCCTCATTCACCAAAATTCAACTCGTCAGATTCCCATTTTGAACGGGAAAATGGTGGACAAAGAGCTCTTACAAGAGGAATTACGACAGCATACTGAGTTACGACTTATTTATATAATTCTTTTTTCGCTTTACTTAATGATTTATTTAGTAGCATAGACAGCAAAAGCCAAAGCCTTTTTCTTACCAAAACAGTTGTGCACATATTTTCTGTTGGATTAGGAGTTAATGCTAGACCACGAATAAGTGACACTGCCATCCCAGTGTCCAGTTCTCTTTTCCCGATTTTCTCCGCGATGAGTTCAAAGACCTCCTCCTTATAGACATAAGGCAGAGCTTCCAGCAGCCATTGCCTAGAGTGCAAAAAAGAAAAGCAAATAAAGTATTTACATGAGATGTTTGAGAGATGTTTAACGCTTCCCTCAGACGTTGTAACGTTGCAATCCGACAATAAGTCACTCACCCAGATTCAGTCAATCAGTAAGTCGTTGGTCCGTTAGTCAACAGCCGTCAGTAAATCAGTTAATTAGCCAGGCGATCATTAATTTAGTCAGACAGTTGGTCAGTCATTCAGCCGGCAATGATATAATCAGTCATTCAGTTAGTCAGTCATTCAGTCAGTCAGTTAGTCAGTCAGTCAGTCAGTCAGAGTCAGTCAGTCAGAGTAAGTCAGTCAGAGTCAGTCAGTCAGAGTCAGTCAGTCAGTTAGTCAGTCAGTCAGTCAGAGTCAGTCAGTCAGTCAGTCAGAGTCAGTCAGTCAGTCAGTCAGAGTCAGTCAGTCACTCAGTCAGTCAGTCAGTCAGAGTCAGTCAGTCAGTTAGTCAGTCAGTCAGTCAGTCAGTCAGAGTCAGTCAGTCAGTCAGTCAGTCACTCAGTCAGTCAGTCAGTCAGAGTCAGTCAGTCAGTTAGTCAGTCAGTCAGTCAGAGTCAGTCAGTCAGAGTAAGTCAGTCAGAGTCAGTCAGTCAGAGTCAGTCAGTCAGTTAGTCAGTCAGTCAGTCAGAGTCAGTCAGTCAGTCAGTCAGAGTCAGTCAGTCAGTCAGTCAGAGTCAGTCAGTCACTCAGTCAGTCAGTCAGTCAGAGTCAGTCAGTCAGTTAGTCAGTCAGTCAGTCAGTCAGAGTCAGTCAGTCAGTCAGTCAGTCACTCAGTCAGTCAGTCAGTCAGAGTCAGTCAGTCAGTTAGTCAGTCAGTCAGTCAGAGTCAGTCAGTCAGTCAGTCAGAGTCAGTCAGTCAGTCAGTCAGTCAGAGTCAGTCAGTCACTCAGTCAGTCAGTCACTCAGTCAGTCAGTCAGTCAGAGTCAGTCAGTCAGTCACTCAGTCAGTCAGTCACTCAGTCAGTCAGTCAGTCAGAGTCAGTCAGTCAGTTAGTCAGTCAGTTAGTCAGTCAGACAGTCAGTCAGTCAGTTAGTCAGTCAGTCAGTCAGTCAGTCAGTTAGTCAGTCAGTTAGTCAGTCAGACAGTCAGTCAGTCAGTTAGTCAGTCAGAGTCAGTCAGTCAGTCAGTCAGTTAGTCAGTCAGACAGTCAGAGTCAGTCAGTCAGTCCGTCAGTCCGTCAAAGCAATTGCGCCATCAGATGACAAGTAACAAAAAAAGTATGCTAAAAGTCACACTTAAGATTTCTGGAGACAAACCTGTGTTTCTCGTCATTGTAGCAGTCGTTCCAGATCTTGATAAGAGTTTTCTTGCAAGCCCTACGTAATGTTTCCACCAAACGGCTGAACTGCCAAGACATCCAATTATTCTCCTCCACACTCTTGATCAAGTCGTTGATCACCTTTTTCACCTTCATGATTATGTGGCAAGAAAGGACCACAAAAGATCAGTCCCTCGAAAGTTTTTTATTTTTATTTCTGTTTTTTAAAATGATGCAACACAATTGAACCTTGATTAACCAGTTAACCCCCCAAAAGTGACTAGCCTCAAATTTATCCTCACAATATCACCCCTGAATCACACATTAAGGTTAAGAGAATGAAGGAACTGATCACCCAGAAAAGAAGCTCTTAATTGGTAAAGAAATGTGTAGAGTAAGCATGGAGAATAAACAGACTGATGTCAAGGTGGAAAGGGCTAAGGATTTTAAAGAAATTCATTGGTACCAGTTATGTTCAGCTTCGTTTTCAACTCTGTTGTCAGAAAAGGTTTTGGTGATTGTGTATAGCTTCCGCAACAAGTCAACACGGTTGTGATGTCATACGTAGCGAACTACCGCTTAGAACGCGAATTTTTCTGGACCAATTACAGAGCGAAGAAAAGTAAAACCAATGATCTGATTGGTTGAAAATGTGGTGCGAGTTTTCCGACCAATCACAGAGCGAAGAAACTAAAGCCAATGATCTAATTGGTTGAGGAGGTGATGCGAGTCTCAGCACCAATCAAAGAGCGAAGTAAAGCAATTTTGGACAACTTTTGACAATCAAATTGAAAATATTTAAAAGAATTCTTGTACTGTCGGCTCAGCAAACTCTGGCAAAGCTAAAAACTAACCATGGTTGCAGTTTGATCGCGTTGTGCCTCATCTTCTGGTTTCTTCTCCCCGTCATCCAAAGTCATTTCCAATGTTCTAGCGGTGACGCCATTAACGTTATCTGAGCATTAAAAAATATGTAACTCAGTTTTCTTTTTTAAATTTCTAATAACTGTATTTGATCCAGTACTTACAAGTTTGTGATCCAAACTTCTCTTCCTTGAACTTCAGGTATTGCCTGCAGATAAAAATTATAGGCAAAAATGTGAAAAACTCTTTCTGAAAATTTTCAAAAGGTACAAATTAAATATAATCAGCTCTTCTTCTTCGTTCATGTTCTGTCCATTTATCAATTGATGACATTTAATTCAAGCGTCGCGAAGATCTGAAAATGCCTCTTCAATTTCATTAATGGCTTCGCATAGCTTTTTATAAGTTCGTGGGTAAATCTCGTCAGAGTTAACAACCCACCATTGATAATGAAGGGAACACATTTTTTTAGTATTCCTTTAATTTGAATAAGTTACGAATGGACGTCAGACTCCAGTGCCTCTAGACCACTTTCATAAATGGCTGCCGGATTAATATTCTTTTGTTTAAATTTAAATTAGCCCTTCTGGCCTCGCTTGAGATAATGTATTCTTTTTGTATTTTGTACTGGAGAACGAGGCCAGAAAGGATAATTTAAATTTAAACAAAAGAATATTAATCCGGCAGCCATTTATGAAAGTGGTCTATTATTTTAACTCAAATTTTTCTTTGCATGCTGATTTTGAATAACTAAAAAAAAGAGCAGATTTTCTTTTTCGCCACAGGAGACATATCTCGGTGGTATATTGGATAGACCACTGTGATATAATTTACGGAAACAGCCGCCTAATCGAGACTCGTATGAGCTTACAAGTAATATTTTGTCACATAAAAATCCTCGCAACATTTAACAAGTGGTAAACACCACAGTGTACACTATTGAGTCATGGATGCACTTGGAAGGTTGCTAAGCAAGAAAGAAGCGTAAGAGTCGCTCGAGGCGACAGCCGAGAGCGACTCCAGCTTCTTGAGTGCTTAGCAAACCTCCCAAGTGCATCCATAACTCAATAGTGTACGCTGTGGTGTTTACCATTTGTTTTATAACATAACATTGATACATTGTAGCTAAAGAGTTCCCTTTTATTCAACAAATCTTACGTGAGCAGAAAATACAAGCGCGCGCGGAAAAATTGTCTTTGCATTTGCTCACGTCAGCAGCGTACACCCATGGGCAAATGGGGGTCGCTGAATTGACCAATCAGAGCGCGCGCTTTACTTTGGTTATGTTATAATTCTTCTTTTTTATTGACATAATTTGAACTTAACCCTTGGAAATTCTCTAAGGGAAAAAAATAAACCAGAAGCCAAGTCAAGGGGTTTTTTTTTTCAAGTTATTTCTTTTCACGTAGACATACTTAGTCAAAGTTCTGGCGTTTCCTTTCATCTGTGTTGGTGCAAAAATATATCTTCCCATTGTTCTACACTTCTTCACCACAAATTGTTCCTCGGTTCCAAAAAGATCACATGAAGTTGACACAGAGATCTGTAGGGGCTGTATATAAAGGAACATATAGGTGATAGAATTCAATGATGATTGAAAACTATTAAACTATTTCTTTGTTTTGGATTTTTTTGCGTTCACCTTTTGTTTTTGTTTGCTCTGTTCTTTTTCTTTTTGTTTTCTGTTTGTTTTTCTTGAGTTTCTTTTCAGTTTTTTTATTTTCTTGTTTGTATGGTATTTTCATAGGGCCTTTTTTTTGTTTTCAAATTAAGATGATAATTTGAACTTGCTGGTAAGATGGCTATATTCTTGCTTCATATTACATCCATATGATGTTTTGCTTTTTGTTCACTCTTTGTTTGTTTGTTTTTTTTTCTGCTTACAATGTTTTTGTTGTTGTTGTTATTGTTTCTAGTAGTCTTGCTTTTCGGTCTTGTTTCAATACTCATTTTTTAGTGTTGTGCTGTAATTTTTTTTCCTTTTTGGAAACATCTTGTGGGAATTTGAACACCAGCTAGAAGAATGCTCCGCCGTTTCTTGTTGCTGAGAAACCAGTCCTACAGGTTTTATATATTGGTCTCAAATGTGACAGGCGTCCTGCAAACTACTATGAAAGGCAAACGCTTCCTTTACAGATAAGTAAGACAGACAGAAAGGTCTTTTTCATTTCTTTAGGGCTTTGTTTGCATACCTCATCAATGACGCTGCAGTTCTCGCTGAGACATCGCACACCTGGAACGTTTGAAAACACGCGGGGTTTTCCAGTGCAGTTGTGCAGGTTTAAGGTCTTTGTGATTTGCAATTCTTTGAGTGTGTTGGTCTCCAGTGTGTTGTGACGCACATCATACAGATTTTCACACAAACCACGAGAGCTGAACTGCAAGGATTAAAAAAAACAAAAACAAAAAAAAATTCGTAGCCGTGCATAAAAGAATAGTATAAAATTGCTCTCGGAGCTGATTCTGGCTTCAGACACATGAAACAACTGAAGTACAGCCCAACCATTCCCTTCCTCCGTGTGGAGAGAGACACTGAGAGAGCAAAATATCCTGCTCGAACCCAGACCTCTTCATCCAGAGACCGGTAGGCTTACCACTAAGTAACCTCGCCTCTCAAAGAAGAAACTAATGTACCATGCGTTAAGGGAAGTAATGATGCAAATGAAAACTTGTAGTGGCTTTTTGAGATCTTTGATCTCCACAGTTGATTAAAATATATTTAGTTGTTATCATAGTGATGCAAGTAGCTTTTAGGGATATGAAAAATACCGGGGATTTTTTTGGAAGGCCTAAATTTTCAACTAGCGTCTTCCTCCACCAGTAAATGTTTTCCCAAACTGCTCGAACCCAGGCCTCTTCATCCAGAGACCGGTAGGCTTATCACTAAGTAACCTCGCCTCTCAATCGACGTCTTCCTTGCCGTCTTGAGTGCTTAGGTCCCAGCCAGAAAATGTTTCAAGTGGAGAAATCTAGACATAGGCAGGTTCTTAAGCATGAAAGTCTTTGCTGGAACAGCCAACTCAGCCGACCAAAACACAACTTATTCAATCTTTCAATATAGGAACACATGAAGTCCGCGAGAAACGTTTTAGCTTACCTCCCAGTTCCTGTATAGTCTTGGTTCACCGTGATTTAATGAAGACTCAGGCTTGGTAAAGTTATGATGGATCATGGAAAGGATTCCTCTCTTGATGTTCAAAATGTACTCCGGCTCATCGTCATTACAGAAGATCTCACCAACTTTTCCCTCTTTGTATTCAAACTTGATTGGTCGTTCCAGGAGCGGCTTTAGTTCATCCGAGACAGGGGAGACAGTGTGCGACTCTGATTGGCTATAGGATGTTACATTTACTTCGTACAGAATTGGGTTTCTTATCTACAAAAGGAAGAAAAAAAGGTTTTATTTTAGCTGATATATCACTAAAGGAAAGTACAAGCGAGTAACTTTCATTTGAATGACCTTGCACCAGGGATTCAGCCACTTTGTACAACATAACAAACATTAACATATAAAGTTGTTGCTTGGTAGCTTTCATCACAATGGTGAATGAATGAATGAATGAATAACTTTATTTAGACTTGTAACATTGACGAGGCTAAGAAAAAGACTCGTTACAAAAATGTACGTGTAAAGACCCTCCATCCCTTATTGGCAGTCAATTATCTACAGTCCCTCCTCTACACTTTGTTAGCGACGGCTGATCTTACCTCTGTTCCCCCCTAAAAACCCTTACACCTCCCCCCCCCCCCATTAAAATCCTCCAACAGTACTACATGAACCCATGAGACACTACATAACTACCAACCTTCAAATAAGCCAATGTGTCTGTCTCGAAGTAGAAGTCCGTGTCACACGTGATCTTCAGTCCTGCATACCGCTCCTCCGTCTCAGGGAAACCGCTGTTCACCGATGCGACATACTCGTATGTGTAGGTGTGGAATCGCTTGTACTCTAAAACAAATCAGTGACGATTATATTTACAATATATGAACTTAGAAAATAACAATTATTAATATAAAAATGTAAAATGATAAACCTTTTAAAAATGCTTGAGACCGAAAAATGTGCAATGCTTTCTTCATTTACAGAATTTAAAACATAATTCGAAAGCTATTGAGAAATTATGCTTAAAGACGAAGGCGCGCTATGTAAGGAAGTCTTCCCTGGGAAGACCTAGGCTCATTTGTCACTCACCGTTGACGTGTGCGGGTCAAATTTAAATGCTGGTAGACGAACAAAAGGAGCTAATGAGATATCTATTGTTTACTTCCACCAGCATGGTGGCACGAGGTAACGTGCGAACCACCGACTTCGATCTCATTTACCGCCACAAATAAAGACAGTTTCCATTGAAGAAAAGAAATACAAATCTCAAAAATTCTTGTATTGTGATGAAGACATAAAACAATTTTGAGGAATGCGCCCGCTGTTCACTGCTTTGGATTGAAGTCAATAAATTATTATCCCATTATTATAATTTTTAGTTAGTTTCACTGTTTGGAGAGTGTTCAATGCTGTGAAAAAATTTGCTTGACAGTTGACAACCTCGACAAAAGATGATTATTACGTGAACTCTTGCCAAATTTTTGATTAAATGCTTGGGTGGTTCTGTACGGTCCTGATGATCCAAGGAAGGTCTGAAGACATCAGTTCCTCTGCAACATTTCGTTCAATGATTAGCCTCGATAACCTACTTGAATTACTTTCACCCTCCATGACGTCAGTTTAGGAGTAAAGGTGTTCAAAATTGAGAAGGAAAAATTTCATAAAATAGTTTCTCTTTTTTTTTTCTCAACATTTAAAATCAGTTCGAATAGCGACCTCTATTGGTACGATTTATCGAACGCGTAACCATCCATTCCTCTCATACGGTAAATTTGGAGGAGTGGAGCCTCAGAAAGGCCGCGAGATCGCTGTAAGCTTGGACTGGACCCGACCGCGTGACGCGACATCACAGACTCAAGATTAATCCTTGAAAGATCAAGAAAAAAACCACTTGGGATTAGACTCCCTTAAACTGATATAAATGTCGCCAAAACGAAAAGAATTGTTATAATACAGTACAAAGGAGCACGAAAGCTTGCGAAAATCTAAACAGAGACAAAAACCTAACAGGGTAGACGGCATATTGATAAAGATTACGTAATATGTTTGCCGCTGGGGCTTGGGGACAATAAACATTACCTATTCTAATGCCGGTTTTACTAAGAAATACAAAGCGACCAGTTATCTTTGAAAAAAAAGAAAGAAAAGGAAAAGAAAACATTTTTTCATTTCTCCAACACTTACTCTCTACTCTTGTCAATACATTTTGCGATTAAAGAACAATTTCACGTAATTAAAGACGATTTTGGAGATTTCCTTAAGGAAAAAAATGCGTGGTTAAAGACAGTTGTAATTATTCACGTGACCTTTCAAAAATATGATCTTCTTTGCTGTAATATAAAACGATCAACACTGCTATGAACGAGCCAACGATTTTCAGCGAAATTGAATATCCACGCTCAGCTTATAATTACTATTTTTCTTAGAGCTATCTGATGAAAAGCTTTTATCCTGAAACAATGATGGAATTTTCTTTCACACCCCCGCAAATAGAAATTCTTGAGTCTTAGCTTTGTTTAAGGCCGGAACCGATGATATCTTATATCAGATACATAAGAAAATCATAACAGCATATCAAGTACCCATCGTGTGTTCGGGTAAACATATGGTCACGTTCCTTTTTGAGTTTTCAATTTGGCATACGAAAGCTTTGACTTCAATCAAATTATTTCGCGACTGGCTAGAGCAAAAGGAAAACAATTTTAGGTTGGGGTTTCCAATTGGTTTTTCCGACGGACGATACATTGCGATCACGGTTCGATGGTCAATGAAAATTAATTTCGCTGAAGCTGGTTTTCTAGTCCTTCACAACGTAATATCAGTATATAGATTCTTTATACTGTTTCCTATAAATAAATTGAAGTGCTGACAAGGAGAATTTGTTGAACATTCAAGAGCTTCTTCAACTGGTGATTATTTCCTTTACTCTCGTAAGTTTATGTGTGATTTAGGGGTAGTGTTTTAAGGAGAATTTAGATCCTAGTCACTCCTAGAGGTCAGAAGGTTGATGTACCATCGAAACGGACTCTGGTACACAAATCTTACTATGTCAAAACATCGACTTTTAAAGTTAAAGATTATTTTCATTAAAATAAACTTCAAAGGTGAGGCGTTAAGGGCAGTTTGGATTAAAAATGTGACTTGATTGCTTTAATTTAATTAGAAAGAACGATCGAAGTACATCGCTCTATTGTGTAGTTTGATCGCTGAAAGAAATGTGCATTGTCATGTGACGTCACTGACTCAAATACTCAAATCAATTAATTGCAGATCAAGGGTTACATGTATAAAAAAAAATTGTGGTTGTTTTGCTGCGCGAAAATTGCTATTTTCCGGTGACAGTTCATAAGAATCTTATGTAATTTTGGCGACAAAACTGTTTGGGTTCGTCAGCAACTCTGTCGTTCATGTTTGCAAGCACTGGCGCGACTTTCACGGTTCTTTTATACCGGATGTATTTTTTCGCAGCGTGTATTTTTTGCCTTTATTGACAAGGAAGTGAACTACGTTTCGCCGATCAGTTGATTTGCTTAGTGCTACGTTTCATGATTCGTCGACATAAATTTTTGCAATCATGTGTTCAACACAGAATATTAAAAATCGGCTATGTAAGAATATCTCACCTTTCACCTGAGGCTCCGTTAGGTAGTTACCCTTCTGTCTTTCTCGACCACCTGCAATTTTCGGACAAATATCAGATTAGGCAATAAGAAAGTCACTCATTGGTATTCGCACCCTACAAGTTGGACATATATACTTGAATAGGCAATACGTTAAACCCCACCCCTCGACCGCCCATATATCATCCCTAAAAAAAATTATCCGAGCGCTTCTTCTATCTAGAACGTGGCTTAGTAGTGCGTTCAGTGATTTTCCTAAATCCTATATTCTTAGTCGCATTGTAGGGGTTAAAAAAACGCAAGAATATTAAGCTGTTAATGGTCCAGAAAGCATCTCTATTTGCACTGGCTGCATACACTGTTTAAGGACTCTACGTGCGAAATCGAGAATAGCCAAAAAATCAATTATTCTTCTAGTTCTATACATGTTATACAAAGTAGTTAGCTTTTTACCTCGATAGTGTGCAAGAGAAACTCCAGCGAACAAGAGAAAAGCGAACACCTTCATATTTGCAGTCGCCGGCTATCCTCCTGGAAAGAGCACTTCTACGGTGGTTGTCAAAGTATTTATAGCCAGAAGAGGAACATGTTTCAACAAGAATGAAATTTCATCCGGTCATCTACCCTTTGGGAACTATTTACCGGCTCATCAAAAAAGAACAATTTGGGCTTTTTTCCAAAGTACATCTTCACGTGATCGACAGTTTACTTGAGGCATGTTAAGCCTCAGGGTTTGATTAAAGGGTAAAGTCTGTTTTTGTTACAGAAGGCATTCACGGATAACACTTTAGAGTACTTAAAGGAATATGTTGCAATAACACATTCCGTTTGGCTTGTTTACTCCTTAATTTTTGTAACAGATTGAATTTTCTAGAAAGGGTCTTTCCAGTTTTCATGTAAAAATTTGATTTTGATAATGATACCTGGAAAAAAAATTAACAGGTATGGACGTGACGGATTTAATAACGGAAATTCATCAATTAAAGAAAATAAAAAAAAATTGAGAGGCAAATTAATCCAGATGACGCGACCCTGAGAGATAAGATTTTCTTAAATACTTTTTCTTTTTTCAAGACCAAATTGGCATATTTATCCACTGAAAAGAGGTACGAAAACGCTTACAGTGCGAAAATGAAGTGCCTGAGCAGATTATTTTTCCTTTCGCGTCAAAAAGGTGCTTCCATGTTTTTTTGAGTGACCTTCGTTAGTTTCGTGCGCGTGTGCTGCGCGATCGTGGACTATTTTTAAATCATAGTCCACCTACCGCTAAGATTCTTAATTCAACCCTTCCTGCTGATGTTTAATCAAAGTGTTGTAAGAACTTATCATCTAAGGACAAAAAAAAAAGCTCAATCGAGTTTCGGGTCCACTTCATGCAGAGAAAACAGAAGAATCTTGATTTTCTAAATACCTTCATCGATGAATTTGATCGCGCATTATTGAATTTTATCTGATCAGGGTCAATTTCGAACACGTAAAGAATTCCATTATTTTAAGTATAGCTCAGAGCCAAAGTCTTCTATCAAGGAGCTCGTAAATCTCATTCCTTACACGATAGCATATATCTTATGCTTACTTGCTTGACGCACCCCGTTCATAAATTGAAATACAAAAATTTTAAATAACAGACCGGGTCTCTTGAAGCACTGCTTGTCATCTTGGTCATAACATCACAGGGAAATTAAAGAGAACTGAACCGAAATAACTTTGAATAATTTATCACAATAGTACTGGTTTTCTAGCCTCTGAGCAACAGAGTTCTGTTGAAGAAGCTACCTTCCATGACAAAATGATTTGAGAACCTCCATTAAAAGTATCCTTTACAAGGATTCGAGGGCGACGGAGTGAGATATTGCATGAAGTTAAGAATTTAAATTTTGGCAATTGTCGCTCCAATGAATTCGACACGTCTTTACATGCAAGAAAGAAAACATTTTCCTCAAATGCAACTTACAAACATGCTCTGAAGAATTATGAAGAGTTTGTAAAATTCATCACAATCAGAACTGAAAACTAAATATTTGCTTCAGCAAAACCCTGGAGGGTCTAGGGGGTTTGGAGCCGAGTAGTTATCCCACGGGTAGAAGTTTCCCCCTCAAATTCTATGTCATTCTACGATCTCGAAAACATCCCGTTCGGAAAATGTTTATGTGACAGCTTTCCCGTTTAATACAGCGAGAATACGGCTGATGAAAACCCTCGGATTATTTATACATCTGATTTCGTAAAGGTCTTTCTGTGGACAGCGATGAATATGAAACTATATCCTTCCCCTTTGGACGGTCAAAATCCTGGGGGAATTCTGGAGTGGATGTTGTCAGTGCATTTGTTATAAAAATAAATACCGTGTAGGTAGAAGAAATTTAATCTAACAGTGGAATATAGCATGCAAAATAGCGCAACTTTGACCAGAAGTCTATTAACAAATCAGGACCTTGAACTTTTTTTTTCTAGATAAGCGATTTCCGTTTCCTAACCGAATTATTTTAAGTCTTAATCGATCATTGGCCTCATTGACACTATCAATAAACTCTGTTTACTTTGCCGCTCAAGTTACAACTGTTGTCAAGACATGCAGGTAGAATCAAAGAAAATTATCCTTGTCTCTGGTCTCTAAACGCTTAAAACATTATCAAAGCACTGTTCTTATCTCTTGCCCTGCGTACGTAATGTTCATACAGAATCCTCGCAAGTTCTCAGGTATTGATCAACACTTCAAGTTAAGGGGCCTTCCCTGAAGTCCACTCAAGGACCTTGTTTTTCCAAATTCTGTCCGGCAAATTATTTCAACTCAATAGCTGAGCTTATATTTAACACTGCTCCCATTTGAAGACTCCTGCTCGGTCACCAGTATTCAAAATTAAAGTCGCATATCGCTTTGCAAATCTCATTGGGCAGAACTCAGATTTCTCTGGGATGGCGGGTGCTGCCTTGCAAAAACTGCCGATCTAAGTATTTATGTGAATTTTTTTTTTAATCTGATCTCGAAATTTCGTTGGCCTTGGTCTTCAAGTGTCGCATTTCTTCTTAAGTTCTCAAAGTCTATGGTTTGCCCCTATAGCCTCGAGTCTAGAGGTAAGGTGAATAAGAAATATGGCTGTGAGCCGCCGACAAAGGTCTGTGCGTGACCGTTGAGTGAAAAAACTGCCATACAAAGGCTGATATGTCGCAACAAAGATCGTGAAAGAGGGTACTGCATCTCAAAAAAACATTTCTCTGCCATTAACCATGATCATTAACCTTCAAGTGATCCGAATAAAGCGACGGTATGAGCAAGGGTATTGTGTTGCTTAAAATTTTTTTAATCACGATCATAGTTTTCCATTTTGTAGGTCTACAACATGTCCATTCGCAACCCTACTTAAATAGACGGAAATCGCGCTGAAATCAGGCTCAAATTTACTCAAAGTGAGATGTGCAGTCCAGCACGATCACCAGGGCTAAAGTGAGATTCAGTTAAGTCATCTTAACATGAAAACGCAAGTCTACCTATCGCATCGGGTGGACTAACACCAAGTTAAACTTTTTTTTTTATGACTAGTGTGGATTACAGAAATGATTCGAACCATAAGTAAGGTCTCAAAGCTTGCATCGGAGTAATTCGGATGACGAAGGCTGCACGCCCGAAACGTCAGCTTTTTAATTCTTTACGGTGGCTAATTTACAATTTCAACGTAGTTGATATTGCCAAATTACCTTGTTAGCCCCACCGACGCAGCACAAAGTTTCTTTAGAAACTTTCACCCTTTATTCATTTATTTAGAGACTGTTTGGAGAATTCCAGCTGAGGCTGGTTGTTGATTACAGAAGTATTTGCATACATTCTTCAGAAACTCGGTGTGTTAGTATCATTATCTACACACTACACATTCCCTGACCTCACCCCTGAACAATTGCTTTTCAGTCTTTTTGGGGTTGGGTCCACCCAAAGTTGGTAAGTACGCAAGTTCGATATGAGCGAGGAAACTGGGTCGAGCCAATATATGGAAATGGCCTTGCTTTCACCAGGTCCTACTGCGAAACCGTGAAAACACCTACTCCTCATGGAAAATTAAAAATAGCAATCGAAAAGGCAGACAAAGAAACAGAAATAAAACTCTTAGCGAGAGAAAACTTTTTTCGGCTTTTTTAGTTTATTTTTCCCGAAAAATTTAACAATTAGCCTCGACCCCATGGGGTAGACCCAGTTCCTGACTCCCTAGCCTCTTTTCCCGCTTTGTACACAGTCATGCGAAACGTGGGGCGAATGAGGAGGTTTCGCAAACGTGTAGCGGTTACATTTTTTGGGGTGTTTTTGAAGCGCTATCCCTCTCAAATCTGCTTATTTTGTCCTTAACCCACGGTGTAAGCACTGTCATATTTGCATAAACGCCGTATTTGTTCGGTAAAGCGCACTGATAGCCCCATGAAACCAGCCCCGCGACGTAATGACGCCCGCACTTCACACAAACCAGCGGACCGCCACTGTCATATTCGCATGCGTCTCTTCCACCTTCAGGATATCCCGCACACATGGCGGTCCCGTGAATCTTTCCATCATAGGATTTTTCCTGGTTACACACCTCTCGAGAAATGATTCTAACTTTAGCTTCGCGTAGAATGTCTGGTTGTGCGCCATTCCACTCCGTGTGACCCCACCCAGCCACGTAACACTCCTCATTTGGTGCGAAAACGTCACTTGGGCGTGGTAAGCACACTGGTTGTACGTAGTGATTGAATGTAACCGGACGGTTAAGTTTCATTATCGCTGAAATGGAAGAAAGATCTGAATGAGAAAGTACTGATCACTTATAAGCGTAAACCATCTCTGAGTCTCTTGGAGGCTACAAGATGACTGACTTCTTAAATTAGAATTCTACCGCTCATGGAAAGCGCTCACACCTCTACCATGTGTCAAAAGGCGAATTCAACTCAATGACGAACTCTAATCTAATTTGACAAGTATTTGTGCCATTGGTATTTGACGTCTTTGAGAACAAAAAAAAAAAACCTACCCAGGTCACAAGCTTACAAGTGCTAAGTGACCCAACCTTGAATAAGCTATGTCTGATTTAACCGATTCTTTACCATAGATTTGTAACTTACTAATGTCATTCACGGGTGGAATATCCTCAATTCCCTCAAAGTACATGGATTTGTAATTTTCGTGGACTATGATGCTGACCACGTTTCGTCTTTGTTCAAACCTGTCATCTCGTTTTACGTGGTGATGATCTCCAAGGACTACCGTCCAGTCAGCAGGATTTTTGGAAGTGCGGGGATCTGGGGTTAAAATTAAAAAAGTAAATTGAAAGCTATAGAGCCTCATCCTGGTTTCTTTTGCATGAAGCACCAAGAGTATTGCTTCCCTGGATGAAACTCTCTCATCCAAGATTAGGAAAGAAAGCTATCACGAGGATAAGACGTAACATGAAATGGCCGCTAGAATATTTAAGATCGGGATTCGTTTTTCGCGACAACCTGAGTGCGTATCGCTTAAGGGACACTGAAAACAAAGTAGCTCTTCCTCGGGCACGCTCTGATCACCTGCTGAGGATTTGTTCATACAGAAGAACCCAGCTGTGGAACAACTCGCAGCTACTCACTCAGAGCCTTCTACCAGTTTACTCACACTTTTCATTTCTCCACGCGAATAATGATCTACAAGAATATTATACCGCAGGAGCCTCAAACTTTCGACCTCATATTTGTAGAACGAATATCAAACAGTTTACCATTGTTTTTAAAGGTCCTAAAGTTTGAGATTCTCTACCTATTGATATTTCTAGTTGTGAGTCTCTTTTTTCTTTTGTCTTTGCTTACTGAAACAATGAGCAGCAGTTACTATCCAGGTATCAGAGATGATTGCGCCGCCGCAGTAGTGGCTTCCATGAAAAAACAAGGCAGCCTGCCAAGGCCACTTTCCCTGAAAACTCTGGGAGCCACCCACAATCCTTTTCACGCGTCCGACTCTACTGTTTCGTATCTTTCTGAGCCCACAATCCTGAGGAAAAGCTGAGCAAGAAAAAAAAAGTTAGCAGGGTATGTTAAAAAAACTTTCTTTTGATTAAAGCTAAATGAAGCTAGCTCAAGTCTTCTTCGACAATCGTTCATGTTGTGGTTATATTCGAAAGGATTTACGATGGCGAAAATCTTGCTTGTTATTTTCAGTGATGTTACAGAACACAACCCTCCTCTTAGACTATCAAAATAACGTTATCCTCTAAAGCTCCGGAGGTAAACCTAGCTTACAAGCAAAGGTTGGTGATCCATCCAGCCGCGGATGATCCAGGTTTCTATAGAATGAAGCGACCAGGAGTATCACTGAGACCTTTGGATGGGACACAATGTCCATTGCAGATTATCCCGATGAGTATCCCAGAGAAAGTAAACAGCATTGTCAAAATCTAGCTTTATTTTCCAGTGAGGTTATTAGGAAAACTCCATAAACGAAACAAAATATTGTAGCATCAAAAACTCTGACCCACCAAAATCCGTCGAAGATGACGACGATTTGCCTGCAACCAAAGAAAAGAAGAATCACCATAAGCTTCAGTCTAATGAAGGCATCAAAGAACATTATAGTTAGTTTTCGTTGCTTTTAAGCCAAGTGGATGAATTGTGAACACAGCGAAAAGTCACTTGCAAGCACGAGGCGACTTTGTTTCTCGCTTTCACCATATGGCTTGCGTGACCCTTGCTTCTGGTTAGATAAAAGTATACGAAAAAGGAAGTTTTGTCGGGAATCGGTTTTCGCCGACAAAGAAACTCCCAATTTCTTGATTTTAACAGTTTTAATAGCCCAGCACTCAGCCTAGCTGTCACAATTCTTAGTTTTTTTGACTCCCTCCCTCGCTACTCTCACACGCTCCCACTACTCGTCTCACCGGAAAACAGAAACTTGCGTAACGCAACTCTCAGTCACGACACTCTCCCCCTATTTGATACCGGAGGTGTCAAATATAAAACAAACGAGAATAAACGTTCCTTTAGTGTTCTTCTTGATCAGCAATAGCCCTTATGAGCTCTGGAGCAGCCACAGCCGCTCTCCTGGGTGTAAATACCCGACCTGTAGGGTTAAGAACTGGATCTTGAGGTTTCTGGGTCCGGTCACAGGACAACTCCATGGGGCACAACTGTTGGATCGCCCCCTCCAGATAGGATTTGTCTGCTCTCAGTCTTGCTGTTCTGACGACTCCGTCTCTGCCTTTGATTAGCTTCACCACGATCCCGAGGTTCCACTTTCCTCTGTTACGCTCGTCATTTTGGATTAACACGACATCCCCTTCCTTGATAGGCGCATAAGGGCTATTGCTGATCAAGAAGAAGACTAAAGGAACGTTTATTCTCGTTTGTTTTATATTTGACACCTCCGGTATCAAATAGGGGGAGAGTGTCGTGACTGCGAGTTGCGTTACGCAAGTTTCTGTTTTCCGGTGATGACAGCTAGACGTCAAATTTGCCCGTTTTAACCTTGAGTCCTTTGATATATGAGACGAGTAGTGGGAGTGTGTGAGAGTAGAGAGGGAGAGAGTGAAAAAAAACTAAGAATTGTGACAGCTTGGCTGAGTGCTGGGCTATTAAAACTGTTAGAATCAAGAAATTGTGAGTTTCTTTGTCGGCGAAAACCGATTCCCGACAGCATATTATTATCACTTGAGCGAGCATTGTGGCGCATTTCGCGGGCTAGAATAGGGATTTTGATGAGACATTGGTGTACGAAAAAACTACTGATCTATGCGCGTCAACCTTCCTAGCCTTCTGGTTTTGCTCGTAACCCTTTCCTCCACCCCCAGATCAACCTGTTCTTTTTCTCCATAGAAAACAGGATTGACTGGAAGAAGTATGGATTAGAAAAATTTAGGATGAGTTTCCAGTAGTGTTAGCTTTTATAAAAGGTTTTAGACTGGGTTTCATAAAGCTAAACCCCAAATAAACTTTAATGGCCAATCAGAAAGAAAGATTAATCTCACGAGAGTAAAAACATATAAGCCTGAAGCGCGGGAAAACAAGAATGATCAGTAGTGATTGGTTTTAGTCTTGTATCTGATTGGTTGAGACGGTGTGCGAGTTTTCTGGACCAATCACAAAGCGTAAGTGAAATTAATGGGTCCCACGCTATCGGACACGCATGAAGATGACAAGAAAGCTACGATATAACACAATCGGCTATGTTCAGTGATTTTTTTCCCTTTTGTTCTTGTCTCACTGGTGCCAAAATCGTCTTAAGCTCACCTGATAGAGACAGCAAGCAGCAAGCATTAAAATATGTTCCTACTTTACCATTGAAATACGTATTGTTGTTTGACTTATGTTACAACAGATCACCTCAATTGAGTGTTTTGATTCTCTGCATAGTGAAATTAAAAATCCATCGACTTCTGTCACATAATTTGACATCAAACGGAAACCTCACTTCAAAATGTCAAATTCCGGGACACAGATAAATCTTCTGTTTTGCTTTCCCGCGGTTCAGTTAGAAGTCACCGTCGTTAAGCCAATAGGGACCTAAGCACTCAAGACGGCAACGCCAAAGAAGACGTCGATTGAGAGGCGAGGTTACTTAGTGATAAGCCTACCGGTCTCTGGATGAAGAGGCCTGGGACCTAAGCACTCAAGACGGCAACGCCAAAGAAGACGTCGATTGAGAGGCGAGGTTACTTAGTGATAAGCCTACCGGTCTCTGGATGAAGAGGCCTGGGACCTAAGCACTCAAGACGGCAACGCCAAAGAAGACGTCGATTGAGAGGCGAGGTTACTTAGTGATAAGCCTACCGGTCTCTGGATGAAGAGGCCTGGGACCTAAGCACTCAAGACGGCAACGCCAAAGAAGACGTCGATTGAGAGGCGAGGTTACTTAGTGATAAGCCTACCGGTCTCTGGATGAAGAGGCCTGGGACCTAAGCACTCAAGACGGCAACGCCAAAGAAGACGTCGATTGAGAGGCGAGGTTACTTAGTGATAAGCCTACCGGTCTCTGGATGAAGAGGCCTGGGACCTAAGCACTCAAGACGGCAACGCCAAAGAAGACGTCGATTGAGAGGCGAGGTTACTTAGTGATAAGCCTACCGGTCTCTGGATGAAGAGGCCTGGGACCTAAGCACTCAAGACGGCAACGCCAAGGAAGACGTCGATTGAGAGGCGAGGTTACTTAGTGATAAGCCTACCGGTCTCTGGATGAAGAGGCCTGGGACCAAAGCACTCAAGACGGCAACGCCAAAGAAGACGTCGATTGAAACATGAATGTCTTCTTTCAATTAGATTTTCGAAAATGACTGCACGTGTTTACCGTGTCTTACGGCGCCACACCTCAACTTCAGCATAACGTATATAAGCAGCGTTGAGTTCCATATGGAAATTAAAATAATTTACCATCGCGACTTCCTTTCGCAGACGACCCAAATTTTGGTGATTTCACGTTGTTGTTTTGCAAAGGACGGCTAAGAAATGTACAAAGTTTTAAAACGCACGTGCTGGCTTTTGTTCTGTCCATTATATATATCTTAATTAACCAAGCGCGAGGGCCGTACTGAGAGAATATCAGCCCGAGATCTTGACAGTATGGACCGAGCGGAGCGAGGTCCGTACAAAAAAGACCTCGGACCGATATTCTTCCAGTACGGTCCCGAGCAAGCTTGGTTAATAAGAGATTTATCATACGACTGAAGTTCAAAGGGACACAAGTGCGGTACCATTCGGGACCATTCGGGACAGTGCCGGGTCCAATACTGAGAGAATATTGACCGGCAATAGAGCATTTTGATTGGTTGATTTTAGTTATTGGCCCTCTGACTGCCCGAGTCGTGTAATAAATCTTTTGTTTTGCCACCTGTTCGTCGCCGTCGCCGTCGTGGTTTGCTCATTGTCCCTAACCTGTATTGTGTCCAGAACACTTGCGCCAATTTCTCAATCCACTCACGTCTGACACGCATTCTCCCGCGCTTCAAGCTGATTGGCTCCTTGTGATATTTCCTCTATTCTGATTGGCCTTTGAGATCACCATGGCTTTGGTTTTACGGCAGTCAATCGCAAAGATCTCCGGGTTAGTAGAGCAAAAAAACCGCGAAGTTTACGAGGAAACAAAAACAGCTTTGCGTTGACAGCTCAATAAACAGCATGCGTGACATAAATAAGTCAATTTTAAAAGAAAAGACTGCGTGAAAAATCAAAACGGTTCAGTACTCACCAAGGAGCGGAAGAACACTCAAACAGATAAAACACAATCCAAAAAGCATCCTAAGTAATTACTGAGACAAGAAGGAAAACAATCATTAAAAGTTGGTCATCGCTTAAGCTGGACAACATGTCAGCTGAACTAGACTTCACGAGCATGCCTGATGGATTGTATTGGCCTGGACAATAAAAACACGGACAAATGAATTAAATAAAATTGTAAAACTTTAGAAGGAAACTTTACAATAAGGATGAAAACTTATTGAACGATAGTGAGCAAGGCTGGTGCAGGATATAGAACAATTATGCGAAAGGTTCTAGGTGAATTCTTGAGAAGGGAATAGAAGTTCCGCTCTCTCGAGTGGATGCGACCTTTTAAGCTTTTTACGAAATTTTCTGCTCCGCGTTTAGCTCCTTATGACGACACCAGACCCCGTTTTTTTATGAGAAACAACAGATTTTCTCTTCGTTTCACAACTATTCGACCATTTGACCCTTACAGAGTGTTACGCTGCCAATTGAAACGTGGGCAATGTTTTTTTACTATAAAAATCGATGCAGTGTGTAATGTTTCAGAGATCCCGAGCAGGTACTGGATGGAAATATCTGCTTGCTATTGACAAAAAGACAGTTAAACTTAATGAATCCTGTTATTTTGAAGCTTTTGCGATATTTCGTATCGTTTCGCAAACATTCGAAGCGAATTCACTACATGGAAACGATCCGAGCGCATGTGTGAATCGCAAATCTATCTTCACAAACTGATCACGACGCTTAAAAATGAATAAATTAATTTAGAGGCCCTTATATACATTGACAACTTGGGTGACCCAGCAGATTACCGCTATCGACTTAACGTTTTCCAGGGATTTCCTTGTTGTCAGTGCGCCAATTCGGAAACCTTGTGAAAATCTCCATTGCTTCTAGTCGATGTCATGCTCAAAGACCTTTAAGATGACTCATGATTACGAAATCCACAATAAAGCAGAGGGAACGTTGATTGGAATTGAAGGACATCTGAGAATCAAAACTGAGTTTAGAGGAAACTCACGAACTCAATCCTTACACTTCAGAAATACTGAAAACTCAAGTGTTGTTCATCTGTTCATAGCCATTGAACAACAGTCTTAATGGTGAAACCCTGACTTACTCGAAAAAAACACAGCAGTGTCTAAGGTCACCCTCTAGCCAAAACCATACCTCACTAACAAAGCACTGATAACTTCACAGCATACCTAAGATGTATCGAAACTTCTGTCCCCAAAGGTATGTCTTCTCCGAATGGACACTGTAGCTCGTGATCGCGTACTTCTCCAGTTGAAAAGCGAAAAATATCGTTCTGTGCGAGTTTTACTCCGTTCCTATGCGAGTTTGACCAAATTTTGCAGCCCACGGACGAAGTACACCCACACAGATTGTAACGTTGTATGTGGTGAGGTCTAAACTTTCGCTACAAAACACCCGCCGTTATTTGTCTGTCAGGAAACGATTAGGTGACCCAAACAAATGAGTTCGTAGGACCCCAGCAGGGAGTTCTCATTCGTCCCGTGTACCGGTATATATCAAGCTCTTGGATCTTTGCCTGAATAGATCTCTGTGAAGATGGGTCATTTTCTAAAGATGCAAGTGGCCTGGCTCGGTGTTCTAAACAATGGGTTGTGTAGATCTTTCAGAGCCTCGGAGATAAAGCCAGTTCGATGTAAAGGAGACGAACAGCCCTCAGGGCATGCCAAAACACATAATCAACTAGTCTGTTGTTCTTAATATTTTGACGAACGAAAGCCACTGTCGTCGCCATTTCAAAGAAACTTGAAGACCAAAACATCCAAAACCGTAGGTTTGTTTATTTCCGGGAAATTCTAGACATCAACCAAAGGCGTGTGGAGTCGCACAAAAAGGATAAAGGATAGTAGTTCTCTGTTTTATCGTCGCACGCCTTTGTGGCTGGCGTTAATAGACAGGAAATAGAGGATTTTTTTGTTTTTATCTCCTTTCCTTTTTATTGTGTTGTTTGTTCGTTTATTTCAGTTATTTGTTTGTTTGTTTCGTTTTGCTTTGTTTTCTACCCTATTCATACTACCTGCGGCTAAGTCCATCGCGTAAATAAAACGCAATCAGTACAAAAAAATTCGCCATGTGAGAACCCTGTAAGAAAATTCATCCGCTGATTTCTTGCGCCAACTGCCCCTTATCGAGCCAGATCCCAGAGATGCGCCCCGCGAGACACTGCGACCCCTGTTTGAAAATCCGAGAGAGACTAAACACCTGCTTTACATTTCCTTATCACAAATCGTCGCTTTAATCAGATTAATACATCCAAGGTACTGATTTTCTTGACGACACATTTCAGTGAAACGGCGCTTGAATTTTCTTTTAGAACACCTTTACCGTTTTTCTTATTGTCTTTGTCAGGTCATCTGAACAATAAATTTGTCCCAAACAACTCTCCTTTTTTAGAATTTTACTCATCAGCTCATAACCATTGGTATCATTTGTTTCATTATCATTCTCGTATCTCTGTTTCTCTCTGCTGCTCTGCAACCTTGCTATTTTTTTCCCTTTTCTTCCCCAGTAACTTTCATATCAAACAGTACCCGACACAAAATGTAATGGTTATCTCAAATAACCAGTAACCACTTGCATTCCTTGTAACCGTCGGACAGATTCTTAGGAGGATATACAATTGACAGTAATAAGGCAATTTAAGTCAAATTAATTGGCTGCAAACCAGCTTATCTACTGATCTGACGTCACTTCAAGATAAGACAGTGTGGTAAGACCGCACACAACCACAGTTAATTTATGACTGCCATATACACCCGCGTTGGATATTTCTGTGTTGAAAAGATAATTTACTTATGCGATTCTGTGTAACCTTTATCAGTGTCCCGGCGAAGAAAGGAAAAAGGGAATTGCTGGGAATTCTTAACAGAGGTATACTACCTGGGGCCCGTTTGCTCGAAATTCGGTTGGAGATAGCCCAGGATTAAAAACCTCACGTGGGATAAAGCATTTTAAAGACTAGGAATATTTGAAAATCATATATGTGCGCTGCGGTTTAAGAATACATATGAAAGCGATCCTCGCAGTGATAAATACTACCTAAGTAGTAGTGAAAATAGGACCTGAAAAAAAATTTGGCTCAGTTGGTAGAGCACTCAGTCTGGTATCAATGAGGTCATGGGTTCAAATCCAGTACAGGCCTGGGGCTGTTTTGACAGATTTTTATTTGCACTTTATTCAATCTTACATATCTTAAATAACAGACTTCTACGATACACAATTTATATAATACCACTTAATGTTTGAAGTGACTGTACATCGCCTACAATGGCCATGAACGAAACGGTTTCTCGTTATGAATCATTCGTGATGTACACGTCTGCAACAACCTTCGGGGTGGCCTCCAAGCAAATATGTTCTCTAGCTGCTTTCGTTGTTGTAGTAGTGGTTGCTTTTTTCCTGTTTTTTTTTTTTTTTTTATTCTGGAAAACATTGACTCTCTACGGATCCCTTTTAGCCACTTTCAAAAGGGGCACCCGTGCCTTCAAAGCTCTTAATGGCTGTTTAATAGTTCGCGGACAGAAAGGTCTGCCTCCTTTAACGTTTTACACCTCTACATAGGCGTCTTCTTTGTCAACATCATGGTCGCCATCATAAAACTCCCCTTCAAATCTGTGTGAAGAAAGAGGAGAATACTCGTAAGAGATCCAGATGCAGGGGGGAGGGGAAGGTTAGAAGGATTTAGTCGTGTCAATATAAAATTCACCCGATTTAACCTTCCCCTCCGGCTCTGTAGTAATCTAGTGATTCCATTTAAACTCTGTTGGTGAAGACTAGCCCCTCCCTCCCCCTGAGAGCCATGTGACCCTGCAAACCCCCCTCCCCCCTCGATGAATAATGACTGGTCGTTACTTTTGATCCAGGCATACTCAAAATAAGAAGAATAGAGACTGAGAACGGAACTGTTCTCAGAACACCACCCTTCCCTCCCATCGTTACCTTGTGTCATCCTCCTGTCTCACATCAGGGTCCTCCTGTTCTTCCATGCTTTCCAAGCACATGAAATCCGGGGGGACCTCTTGCATCTGTACGCTGGGAGCCCCTGTGAGGCATTTAATGTTCTCTATCACAGTGTGCTTTATTTGTTCCAAGTACTGAAAAAAGCCAATGGTGGACAACGTTTGAACTGCTAAACACTATGACTTTGTGTAATTCACCTTTAAATTTAGTTTGGAATCAGTTTACAGCAAACTTACCTGTTTCGTGTTCTGATTCTCTATTCTGGCTGCGATGTCTGGATACAGGGAGAAGTCTGGTGCGAAATACTCCAAATAGTCTGTGTGGGTCAATCGAACAATCATATCTCTCTGTCAGAAGAGTTCTCGGCGACAAGCGTGGAATTTCGTTATAATTGAGGGAATACAAAACATAACTGGTTAAAAACACCTGGGCAACTCAGAAATCCAGCCCGACCTTTATTTTTAAACTTTAACCATCTTAAACTATCAGTTTATTAATTTTTTTCCCTCCACTTTCCTATGTTTTCCTTTTTCTTTTTTCTACCTTTACAGTTTATGGTTTGAACTCAAGTAACATTTGATTATCGTTCGAATGACTTCACATGTGGCGAAGTAATTCAATCTTTAAACACGTCTGGCAGTTGCGACATCAAAATTGTTCTTCGTAAAACGGATTATCCCAAATTTCCCTCAGAGCACGCTTTGACTGGCAATTAATGGGTGGTTTATAGGAAAAAGGTTTCTCTCCTTGGCTGTCATAGCAGCATCTGATACAACCAAACACTCGGGATCAAATATCTCAATAAACTGAGTCAAGTGTGAGAGCAGTTTACCGTTATAGGGAATATCACTTGAGATTTCCTGATCCACTAGAAGCGATGTTTCGTAGGCCCTTCAAATAGGAAGAAAATATAAGGAACAGCTGAAATGAAAAACTCAAGAGATGTGCAAACATTTTAAGCGTAGACGGGGATGGGGATTTACGCCACGCTTCTATACGTAACGAGAGACGTATCATTTTTTTCCAGCGATGAGGCATGATCATGTGTCTCACAATGTACTCACTTCCAACGTGGATTACGTTTGGACTAAGGAACAATTCTTAACAACCCATTTGCTCTCCAGCGACTAAGCAGTTCACTGGTATATTTGCACTAATTAGTAAGAATTTGTGGTTGCTATTATTCAAAGTCAACGTGGATGGGTACATGTAAATAGACCCTAACTTCAGGTACATTGAGAAATATGTTTTTCGTCTTGTCACGTGCGTGGGACACAGAAAAATTCTGATTCCCGTGAAGCCTTCGGATTCCGCGCTCCGATGCTCTGACAATGAACCACAGAGACTCTCTGGTGAGCAAGTACATTGTAGCAAATTGCGTGCAAGAAATTTCGGACGTCAAACACGTATCCCTCATGGAGCAATTTTCGTTGAGTGTTGAAAGTAATCTGGGTTTTCACTGCTCTACGTGATTGAACAAAAAAAAACTGGCGCCAATTTTTAACCAATCAAATGCAAAGCGCAAAATAACCATGACATGCTCCCTGGCGTTTTCTCGCCCCTCGAGCTGGTTGTAACTTTTATTTTGAGCTCTCTTTGGCTCAGGGTTCTGATTAACCAATGAGGATACTTTAAATGGTTTTGGTCTTTCGACAACCGATGGAACAGTGCTGTATCACATAACCAAAGCTGTTCAGATCACAGAAGGCCAATAACGAAACCTACCAGCACCGTGCAACATTCTTAATGGTGTATCCTCCACCACCGAGAACTAACATTGGAAGGTTGAAGGTCTTCACAAATTGAACACACTCACTGAAAATCGCAAAGAAAAAAAAAATCACATCAGCTCGTGGTGCTGCTGTAAAACTTTGTATCCCTGTAGGCCTTTTGAAATGCAGGACGCAATTGCTGATAAATGAATAAATGAGGTAAGTTCCTAAAGAAACTGTGGTGATGCGTCGGTGGATGAGTATTTTTCCAGCACCGTGCAACATTCTTAATGGTGTATCCTCCACCACCGAGAACTAACATTGGAAGGTTGAAGGTCTTCACAAATTGAAAATCGCAAAGAAAAAAAAAAATCATATCGGCTCATGGTGCTGCTGTAAACCTTTGTATCCCTGTAGGCCTTTTGAAATACAGGACACAATTGCTGATAAATGAATAAATGAGGTAAGTTCCTAAAGAAACTGTGGTGATGCGTCGGTGGATTAGTATTTTTCCAAAGAACACAACTCATACGTATGATGCACGATCCTCGCAGTAGAGAGCGCTATTTATGCAATAGCGAAAATCAGACCTGAAAAAAGTCAGGCCTGTACGGGATTCGAACCACTGACCTCTGCGATACTAGTGCAGCGCTGTACCAATTGAGCTAACAAACCAACTGGGAGCAGGCTGTTAAGTTGATTCGTAATAAACCCGTGATGATAAATCAGATACTACTGCGAGGATCGTGCATCATACGTATCTAATACCGCAGTTCAAAATATATGAACTTCATATATTCATTGTTTCTGAACACAACTCAGTGACCAGGTTTTGAGCACAGCATTTAGAAATAACCAAGAGTCACCCAAATCTCCATGTCGCATGCACTTTGTCAGTTACGAGGAAGGAAAAAATCCGTTGATTAGCTCGCTAATCACTCAGCCATCACTTCTGTCGGTTACAGAAGATGCAGATTAAATTCGTCGCGTCTTACCCATGTCCTTTGATGCTGAGGTTAAAACAACCAAGTCTGTCGCACCCAAGTGAATCAGCTCCACACTGCAATGAAAATAAAGAGAGGAAGACCACTGTCAATGATGTTTAAAACTGCGAGAAAGATACTAACGTTTCAATAAACAGGACACTTTCAAATGAATTGTACCCGAGATGAGTTGTAAGAACTGCGCAAGGGTGCCTTCATGAGACGATTCGCTCTGACGAAGGGCTAACGCTCGAAACGTAAGCTTTCAAAACTCTTTACGATGGTCAGTTTACATTATCGACTCAGTTGATAAAACCAAAAGTACCTTGTTATTCCCACCGACGCAGTACCACAGCTTCTTTAGACACTTAACCCCTTTATTCATTTGCTTTCATGAGACAACCACTTTTTTCATGCTACCAAATGCGTAAAAAGAGATTACTAACAAAAAGATTTTCTGCTCAGAAGATTTTGTCATTACTATCAGACTTTCACAACATTTTTGAGAAGGCTACAATTATCATGAAAATCATAGCATTGAATAATTACAACAATGTTCTTCTGATTCTTACTTGTAAAACAATGCAGCTTGGTTGATAGTGGTTCACAACAGACTGCATTATGGGTTTAAAAAGATTGGCATAACCTGTCAAAAGAAAGGTGAAGAAAGTGAATTTTAACACATACATTTAACCATGTGAAACAATTTCAAGAGACATGCAATTTCATTTATAGTAGCAAATTTTTATCAGCGTAGGCTACGCTGATAAAAATTTGTTCACAACAAAGTTGTCAACTCACGAAGTAAACCAGTCCACAAAATGTAAAAGATTTTCAAGTCTTTTAGATATTGCATGTACTAAAGGTGAATTCAAGAGTCACTCCTAAGTTGCTACAATAGTTGAAATTAAATTTCAATGGGTTTCTTAACAGCTGTGGACAGGACAATTCTTTTGGAGAAACGTGTGAGTTTCAATGGGGAAAAAAATTTACCATTCTGCAAACCTAAAGCTGTAGGGGAGGCTTGTGAGAAAACTACGCACATGTCAACCATGGTAAAAGATTCTATCCCTAAAAGTAAGAGCCCTACCTTGATCATCTATTCCATCTCTTAAAGGAACATTTAGTGAATAGTATCGTCCGTTTTCAACTCCTAATTCAAACATGTCTCCTGCAGATAAACAAATAAACCATAGTTCAACTGTTTAGTTACTGGAAAAAATCTAAATACTTCTAATGAGGAATCCAACACCACAACTTTACATTCCATGCTATCAAATTTTATACCTAGGTTACAGAGAACACCATGGTGTGCTTTGTAACAAGATTAGTGTTTTGTTACAATACCTTTGTCCTGAACTTGCAACAGCAAGGAATAACATCTTTATTTGATGAACTAACCTAAAATTTGCCATCCTTTGTATTCTATTGACTACTTTGTTGATACCTCAGGGTAAAGGTTCCCATCTGAAAGAGAACGTCTTGATAGCATAATGACACCCATTTAAACTTACCAGTTCCTGGAAAGAATTGGTTCCCATACTTGTGAAAGGACAGCGTCATTACTCGATCGGTCAAATAAAAGGCTTCCTGCAAGTGAATTATACACAAAATGAAGAAATATGCACCGTGCTTAAGTTTACACAGGGGATTATATACAGGTATTTATTATATGGCTGTGTCTCACAAGGACTGGGAACTACCGAATTCACGAATTTGATTGGCTGAAATCAATATTGAAAGCGGTCTAGATTTTCCCATCTAGACCGGCATCTAGACAGGTCTAGAAAAAAAAGGTACAAAGAATAGGTCGGTCCTTATGGGGGAATCTTGACCTTGGTCGCTGGTACAGACCTCACTGCATTCAGTCTGTACTGGCAACCTCAGTCAAGATTCTCCCATACAGACCTTCCGCTTGGTTAATAAGAACTAAATATTATCACAGGCACTGCTTTAGGCATATTCATTCTCAAAAGCATGCAATCCAGTTTGCATTGAAAGCAGAATATGGAAGATTTTCTCCTTCACTTTTCTTAATATTTTAGATGCAAGTGAATGCAAATTAGAGATTTAAATGCAAAGAAGTTATACCTGTACTCCATCACCATGGTGAATGTCAATGTCAATGTACAACACACGGTTGTGATACCTGAATTAAAACAAGAAGTCAGCCCCAAGTAAAACAAAGTGGTTACAATGCAAATGAAACATGTGCTCACAGTACTTGACATTCAATAGTGAACATGCACAATTTAATTGTGCTTGTGCTCACAAAATAAAATAACTGATCAAAGTGTTCTTATGGTAAGTTATCATACATGTATAGGTATATCTCCTACAGCCCAGCACACGCTTTTATTCAAAAACATTATTTTGAAAAAAAGAAACTCAATAAAGGGAAAAAATGTATCAATGTCATGAGATAGAACTAAATTCCACAGATCACTCACTTTAACAGTTCCAGTATTGCAACCACAATGTCATTTACATAGCAGAATCCTGATGCCTAATGAGGGAACAACACATACATGAAATAATTATTTGGATTAGCTGTTCTGGAGCCATTTTTATGCTGAACAGTGCAATTAATCCAGGAATGCATTGGCTTTACTCTACTTCACTTTGAGATTGGTCCCTAGAATGATTTTACTATACCGAAAAAAATAAAAGCTAACTTGGACACTTAACCCCTTTAGTTACCATAATAGAATGAACAAAAATAGGTAACTTCTCACTTTAATATCCATACATTATTAAGAAAACAGGTAATGAGAATACTCAAATTTATCACTGACAGGTAGAACTTGTTATCTTGGTCTAACACCAAATTCTTGTAACTGATTTTCAAGGAAATGTGTGGCAGCTAGAGGGGAGAATTTAAAATCAGATCTTGGGAGTTAAAGGGTTAATCTGACCATGATAAAAGTGATGCAGTTCAACAAAAATTTTCTGATTCTTAGGTACGCTTAAAAAAAAAAAAAAGAAATCAGCAACAAAAAGTTAACAACTCCCTAACCTCACCTCACATTTTTTGGCATGATGCAAACCTCCTGCCCAATTGACAGCAATGTCGCAAACCTGTTTATACAATTAGTTTTTACAAAATTAGTAAAAAATGCTTTGAATTTTGTTCTTCAAATGAAACTGTCTGTTCTACATTGTATACATGTATTTATTAAAAACTGGATCATTGGATAATGCAATTCAAGACTTTTTAATGGCTTAGCCATTATGGCATATGAGCCAATATACCATAATCTACAAATATGGTAAGTGTACACGTCAGCTTAAAATTAAAAGGGAGCTAAAAAAATTTAGTAAAATTTAATATTGAATTTAATGTTTTTAATAAAACAATCATTCCATTCGCGCTTGTTGGATATCAGATGATTATAGCCAACTCGGCGCTACGTGCCTCATTGGCTATCTATCATCTCATATCTAACGCATGCTCATGGAATAATTGTTAAAAATTTTTTTCTCATACCCCTTGATTAAGCCTGACTGCACCTTCAAGTGAAGCTCCAGTATAAATAGAACAGAAGTCAAACAGGCCAGAAAACACAGGGCTGTGGACAAAAGAAAATTTCATTTATGATCATGCTTATATGATGTTACCTAGTCTTTTTGGTCATATTGTAGGTTTTTGTTATTTTAAAAGTAATGTTAGTCTTTTGCTTTGTTTTCATTTTGTTTGCTATGTAATTGTAGTGAAATTCATTCAGGTTTATTCAAAGTCGTGTTCGAATTTATTGGAGGTTGTTCAAGATAGTTTGTTCCAGATCTGTCACTCTGTGCTCAGTTTAAATTTGTTAATAATTTGTTAATAATTTGTTAATAATTTGTTAATAATAATTAGTTCAAGTTAATAATAAAATGTTCAACTAGTGAACGGGCTGTAGAAATAAAAAATAAGGAAACTTCATTAATTAGATGGTTCCCAATCGTCTCCTCCACCTCAGAAGTTGTTATTTTTTAGCATCAATTGTCTCACTTCCTCTAGTACGTAAGTAAGTAAGGAAGGAAGTAAAACATTCTCAATTTTCAATGAATTTGGTAAAAAAACAGACATGTACAGAACCGTTGTATATATTTCCAGAATTATATAGGAAGATAATTGTGAGCTCCATGTATCAAGAACAACTAAGTACTGTAACATTTCTTTTACTTAATTGTTTTCACTTTCACTTCCAAGATCTCATTAGTAATTCTCTTTACCATCTGCCATATGTAATGTAATGTAATCTTTATTTAAACACAATCAATTCATCAGCCCATAAAAATACACATCACATACGCTGAGATATTTGAAATTCAAACTACATACTACAACACTAAAGCTGTTTTTCGTGAATGCCGTGCGTCAGACTTAAAGAATGTCATTGATTTTACATTTAACTACCCCCAGAGACTCATACAATTCTTATGATGTTAGTTTGGAGAATTTGGTATTGGATCAACTAATAATCCCCTGATTGATAGTTTTCTTCACTCCCGTCACTTGTTTGCTCAATATATATATCTTATTAACCAAGCGCGAGGGCCGTACTGGGAGAATATCGGCCTGAGGTCTTGACAGTATGGACCAAGCGCAGCAAGGTCCGTACAAAAAAGACCGAGGGCCGATATTCTTCCAGTACAGTCCCGAGCAAGCTTGGTTAATAAGAGATTTATTATACGACTGAAGTTCAAAGGGACACAGGTGAGGTATCAGTTGGGACCATTCGGGACAGTGCCCGGTCCAATACTGGAGAATATTGGACCGGCAATAGGGCATTTTGATTGGTTGATTTTAGTTATTGGCCCTCTGACTGCCCAAAATGTGTAATAATGTACTGATATTGTGAGGGGAAATCATGTCTTGGTCACTCACAGGAGTTTACATGTTAACAAGTAATTTTCCCCCCAAAAAGAAGAATTTTGAACACAGGTTTAGAATTAGGAGCTGGCAAGCATTAAAAAAGAAAGAAAAATAAAGAAATGAAAATAAAAGAAAATACTCACCAGTCTTCTCCAACATTGAAATTGTTGAGCGTTTTGTTTTGCGCTGTGTTTTGTGGTGTTACCCTGTAAAGACCAGCACAGGGTCAAGACAGTGAATCAAGAGTACAACTTGCAGAAATATGGATAAAACATTGGAGAATTAGTATAACAAAGTTAGAAATTGTACTGGTTTTAGGAAAATGAAATTTCTAAGAGTTCTGCTACCACTCACCTTCGTAGAAATTGTATATAGTCACTTGAATGAAATCTACACATGTCATGGTATGTTGCCCTATAAGGCTTGTAGACCTATGGGATAAATGAAATTATTAAAAACTGGATCATTGGATAATGCAATTCAAGACTTTTTATTGGCTCAGCTATTATGGTATATGAGCCAATATACCATAATCTAATTTCTGTACATTGTTAAATCCGGTTTCTTTTCACAAAATAAAGTTGAGAAGATTTGTCTAATATCTTGGGGGCCTTTTTTTAATAAAAAAATTATTCCACTCTCGCTTGTTGGATATGAGATGATTATAGCCAACTCAGCGCTACGCGCCTTGCTGGCTATCTATCATCTCATATCCAATGCGCGCTCATGGAATAATTGTTAAAAAGCATATGGCATGGGTTTCATTAAAGTTCACTCCTATCAAATGACGTCACAATAAATATTTCATGTAAAAACAGTAAATTCAAACAGCATAATAGATAATTATATAAACCCTCAATCACCCTATTGATTCCTAAAGTGCTGACAAGGAGTCTTTGTTTAACAATCAAGAGCTGCTTTTGTTGGTGATCATTAATGTGTGATATTGGCAACTTTTCCCCCAAATTTGGAAGCCAATGTTTTTGTTTTTGGATACCAACTGAATTGCTTGCAATTACAAGCTTTAGTAAAGTTACAAAGAAGACTATACTTAAGTGCTTACATGGTCATAGGCAAGCTCCTTAAAATTCAAATGAATAAAGGGGATAAATTTCTAAAGAAACTGTGGTGCTGTATCAGTGGGGGTAATAAGGTAATTTGGTTATGTTAACTAAGTTGAAATTGTAAATTGACAACCATAAAGAGTTAAAAAGCTGATGTTTCGAGCACTAGCCCTTTCTCAGAGTGAATGGAGGAATTGTGGGTTGTGTGTGGGTTTCTATACAGAAAGTGTAGCTACACTATTGGTGGGAACATGGTGACAAGAAAAACACGAATAAGTTAGTAGAATGAAAAGTGTTTGTTGATACCTATGGGGTTAAGGGTGCCAATTTGAAAGATAAACTTTTGTTCGAGAGTTAAAATTCACTCTTACTGAATGAATAACAGTAAATTCAAGCAGAAAAATTAACATATACAGTGTAAAATCTTTAATTCACCCAAAACACAACATCTGGGGCTCAACACTTATGGTAGCCCACTAACCACAGACTAGTAGAAATTCAGTTTTGGCTAGTGGTTTTTGATTTCCACTAGCCAGTTTGGCTAGTAAACAAACTGAAATTGTCATAAAATACAAGATTTCACTAGCCACTTGGCTAGTAAGCTGAAAAGTTAGTGTCGAGCCTTGTACATCTACATCTACCGTAAATGCTCGAATTAGTGCCCAGCCTCAAATAAGCGCCCCACTTCGAATTAGTGCCCCTCCTAAGGCTCAAAATTTGTACTAAGCGCCCCCCTTCAAATAAGCGCCCACCCCTCCCCCGAGAAAAAATGAGTTTCGGTACTCAGTACGATATACCAGACGTATACAGTCCATACAGTTCTTTTAGTAAAATGTGACATTTTTAAATATAGTACAAATGGTAACGTCCTTTCAAAGTCGCACGGGTTTGCTTCTCATTTTCTTGATAGAAATATCCATGTGAGCACATAGCTGCTTCACTTTATTAATTTCCTCGTAAAACTTTGCACCCAATAGAAATAAAGATAGTGTCATTTTGAGGCTAAAAATTGATAAACGAAATAAGCGCCCAGCTTCAAATAAGTGCCCCCCTTCGAATTAGCACCCCTCTCTTGCCTTAGAAAATTAAATAAGCGCCCCGGGCGCCAACTCGAGCTTTTACGGTACATCTACTTTTATTGATCAACAATGCTTTCGCATCAAGTCAATATAAATAAAATGAAATACAAATAAAAAATTACTATGATAAAATCCATAACAGTAAAAATAAATAAAATATGAAAAGTACACAATTTAATGGATAAATAAATAATTAATGAGTAAATATTATAATAGATAATTAACGCTGGTATTAGTCACACCTACAGACTTTCAAACAATGAGATTTAAAAAGTGAGGAGGTCATGCAACTTTGGATGTCCTGTGTTAGAGCATTCCAATCCCTACTTGTTCTTGGATAAAAACTAAAGTAATAATAATCATGATTGCAACTAGCTGGAATAAACGTATCTTTAGCAAAGAATCTAGTTACACATTGCTTGGGTGGGAAATAATTTGGTATAGGAAGTACTATCAGATTATTAACTGCTAAATAAAAAATATTTAAATGATGGGCTTTGTGTCTGTCTTTCAAAAGATCTAAATCTAATGACTTCAACATGTTTGTCACAGAAAAGGATCTACTGTAGTCCTTTTTAATAAATCTAGCAGCACGCCTCTAGACAGCTTCAATCGAGTCAATTTGGTCCTGTCTGTAAGGGTCCCACACAGCAGTAGCATACTCTAAAAACTTTAAAAAAGTCTAAAAGGCTCTTACCTCCATTTTCTTATGAAGAGCATAGTTAAATACCAGATTATGGGTTAAAGTAAGTCTGTGAGGTTTCATTGGGTGATTAGGGCCTGAAAAAATTGGAAGCAATATTTAGTGAATCTTATCACTGACTTTTACAAACTGAAGATTTGGCAGACGTCTCTGAGCTCCATGTAATTGTAAAGAAAAATTACTGTGTTTACTCAAAGGAAAAGAATGCTCCTAATTTCTGCTGCAGCCGTTACCGTCTAGTTGTTGGAACATCGCCGACAGATGAGGAAAAATAAGACTCAGTTATGCCAAAGGGAAGTGGCCAGGTAGCTGAATTTCAAGCACTTAAGAAAACCATTTTCGAGACAAATGTGTCTCCTCGAAGAGCAATCATCAAAATACTCACAGGGTCACAATTTCATAAACACTTAGCATGGCAGAGATGACGATACTATGTTTTTAGGACGATGTTATGTACTCTCAAAACATGTGCTAATGTACAGCAAAATTAATTCAAAACATAACAAACATGCCATGCCAGGAACTGTAACAACGAACAAAACATTACCATAATGAAAATTTCCAACATCCTCGTCGTAAAAGTAGGCCACTCTTTTCTTCGCCATGATATACTTTTGGTTAATTGCAAGATCAAGCTAATCATAGCTCTTGAATACAACGAAATCGACCACCAACATTCTCGGAAAATCCTACAATAGACCTGCCAGCCTCAAGGTCCGCCATGTTGCATGATGTCAATCCAAATTTCGACCCAGTTTCTTTGGCGCGAACGTTTCAAAATGGCGGGAAGATGATGAGCACAGCGAGCTGTGCTTCATCTTAGGTCTATCTTAGAGTTTCTTTGTGGCTGCAAATTTTTCAGCTGTGCAGGTAAGCTTTCATACGCGAATTACCGTAAAATTTTGCTATTTTACTGGATTTTAACTTGATGGGGTCATCCTCGGTGTAAAAATTTAATGTTTAGTTGGCTTTATTTTACGTCACTCGTAAGCTTCACAGGTTTTTACACCGCGGATGAGCCACTTGATGAGTCCTCTCTCCGGGGCCTCCAGCTTCAATCTTCAATCTGCTCTATTTTGCAAAACTTTGCGAATTATTGTGAAAGCTCGTTGCTCATATCAAATTTCAGCTAGAATGGAGGGATGAGCAAGTAGCAATAAGTGTTATTACAGAAACTGTTCTGAAATGTTTACGATTATTTAGAAAAATTTCCTGGCTGGTAATTGCAGTCTCAGTCTCAATATAGGAGGTTGAGCCAACCATAATTATCATTATTATTATAATATGGCTGTGTCTCACAAGGACTGGGAACAACCAAATACACGAATTTGATTGGCCGAAATCAATATTGAAAGTGGTCTAGATTTTCCCATCTAGACCGGCATCTAGACCAGTCTAGAAAAAAAAAGGTACAAAGAATATAAAAAATTGGCATATAAGACACAGCAATATAAATTATAAACATCTTATTAACCGAGCTAGGTCGGTCTGTGTAGGAGAATCTTGACCTCCGTTGCTGGTACACACCTCACTGCATTCAGTCTGTACTGGCAACCTCGGTCAAGTTTCTCCCATACAGACCTCCCGCTCGGTTAATAAGAACTAATTATTATACATTGTAGTCACCATCTGTCTTCTCATTGGCTAAACACCCACAGTCAATTATGAGAAACAGCGCAATCTACAGATTCTTCACTAATCTGTACCTTATACAGATTAGTGAATAATCTGTAGGTTGTGCACGCAATGCATGATTTCTGGTGGAGCAATGTCAAGTTCATGGACAGCGAAGTAAGAATGGCTTCTCGATTCACTTCATCGACCCAGCAAGAAATTGAGAAATTACTTGAAGATAAAGATTCGGCCTTCGGCTTCGGCTGATGACACTTACCTTGACCTTGATTATTCCAGATATCACAAAAACCTCATCAAATAATTGTTTATTATCACAAGGAAATTTTCCAAACCATTACGGAGGGAGATGAGAACTCAAATGCTAGTTGAACCTGGAAGGCCATGCTCTTGTATAAAATCTTCTGTTAATCGTGAAAAATTGTATAAAATTTTTGTCCTTTTATCCTTTTCACAGCCCTCATGTCACAGAGACAGACATTCAGTCTGGATTCACCAGCTAGAAAGTTCTTTGCCTGTCAATTACAACACTGTTCATTGAGTTATGATGGAAATGAAGGACAATGGTTGTATGAAAATGGTGGCCTTAAATTTTGTTTCAATCAAATTTGGGTGCAAGGTATTGTTGTACTGGTCAGAGCTGATGGAAATGACTTTTTATTGGATGATGGTACAGGAATTATTGAAGTGACAGGTGTTACCAAGCTTGTGAAAGATTTTAACCTTCATAAAGGTAGTTACTGTAGGTGAATAATTATTTCACTGATAATTATGTTATATACTAGAAAAAGTTCAGACACCTTCCAGTCCAACTCATGTGCCTTAAATGTCCACTGTGAAACATTGAAAACAGTGAACATCAAAGACTTGATACCTGAAATTTTAGTGTGTCTAGGAAAACAGGCATGCAGTAACAATTGTCTGGTTTTGAGGTTCGCCAGCAGGTTGTCCTGCGGTGTTTGTTTAGTTTTATGCGCACGCTCATATGAGTGACACCTGACTGTTTTCTCTCCATAGTGTACCTTCCATCTTGTTTCGCCGTGTATGAATAAAGCATATTCGTTGTGTAGTTCACATTACTTACTGGCGGTTTGCATGCATTATCCAATTTCCCATGTGAGTGGTGTTAACACGGGGAGGGGAGGCGCATTAGGATTTCTGTTTTAGCAGTTTTGGCTACCTCATAGATCAATTTTTGGCTTTTGTGCCAAAATACTTTGGTCTTTTGGTTTTGGTGTCATTACAGTTTCCAGATTTCTGCTTTTTAACATAAATTTGGGTTTTAGTTTTCATCAAAAATAGTGATGGGTTTTCAGATTTGTTTCTGATTTGGTGTTTGGTTTTTCTTCATTCATGGTTTGGGTTCATGTTTCTCTTCAGTCTCAGTGGCAGTTATGCACCTCCATTGATCTTGAATAGTGGCAAAACCTCTGTATGCTGCACTTCTCAACATTGTGTGAGATTGTTGAGGATTTAGGTAACCCATTGACCACTTTCATACATGGCTGTCGGATTGATATTCTTTTGTTTAAATTTAAATTAGCCTTTCTGACCTCGTTCTCCAGTTCAACATTCAAAAGAATGCATTATCTCAAGTGAGGCTAGTGAGGCTAGTATGAATTTAAAGAAAAGAATATCAATCCGGCAGCCATTTATGAAAGTGGTGTATGGGATGTGAAAATTTATCGGTTTTGACAGTTTTGCGTGCAATTTTTGATTTTGATCTAATCTTTTTGTGGTTTTGTGGTTTTGAATGATTTTTTTCTATGGTTTTTCAATTTGTAATTCACCCCAACTCTCCACACAGAGAAAATATTCCTGAAATATTCTAGGTGTTTGTTGTCTTGATGTGGCGGGGATGTGGTGGTCATAATTATTGAGCTGTACTATGCTGTGAGTCAAGAGGTCCATTATCAAGACCTGGCCAGGTCATGGTGTTGTGTTCTTGGGGAAAATACGTTACTTTAACATTGCTTCTCTCCATTCAGAAGTTTAAACAGGTGCTGGGGACCTGTTATGGAAGCCCAGTGGAGACTGCTGGGGGGGGGGGGGGTGGTAACCATGCAATAGAGTAGAGTCATCCAGGAAGAAGTAAGTGATACTCCCAGTTACTTCATGCAATGGTAAACTAAGATAAGCTCCAGCTGGGTGCAGGGCTTCTTGAGTCAAGTACAGACCAAACCTACCTTTACCTTATGGTTTTCAGAAATCAATAATAAGATCTTTCTTCATTATTGTAGCATAGCTGGATCAATCAAAAACACGCTTTTAACAACACAACAGATTTTAATCCTCTATTAAAGATGGTGTTCCTTTTTTTCCCTCAGCACATGTTCACTTCCAAATAAGGAAATAGCAAATATGGACATACGCTACACATATGATGACTGAGCTAAAAATCTCTGACTTTTATTACTCTTGTTTCCTCTCAGTATGCTTTAAACTTTGCCAATCCTAGCAGTACACAGGACACTTTTTTCTCTGTGAACTTTGCTTATGATTGAACTTTAACTCCTAAGATCTCACAGTCAATTCTCCCCTCCAGCTAATACACATTTTCTTGAAAATAAGTTACAAGAATTTGGTGTTAGATTAAGGTATCAACTTCTACCTCATGAGTTTGACTATTCTCATCAACTGTTTGCTGATAGTATACAGGGATGGTGATCCCTAATGATTATACAGAGAGGTTACATGTTAATCACTTCATTTATTGGAGTAAAAGGTTAACGAGTTGTTTTCAGCTTAGTTAGTTGAGCATTCCACTGAAAATTTTAACTGATCAGGCTATGAGTCCTTCTGAAAACTTATGTTCTTAATTTTGACAGATAATCAACATCCCTTTGGAAAAAAAAATTGGTAGAACTAAATGGAATCTTTTTATCTTTCCAGGAATGTATGTGATGATTGCCGGAAAACTGAAGTCAACAGGCAGTCTAGATCAGAAACAATACCCAACCATCAAGGTACTGAAAATTGCAGACCTCAGCAGTAATCTTCATAGTGAGATGTTATGGATGATGGAAGTCATAGATGGCCAGTCTCAATCTGGAATTCACACAAAATAGAAATATACCCTGTACTGGTATTTTAATTTGTTATTTATTTTTGTTATGATTTTTGTTGAGTGCTCGAGACTTGCGTCATTTTAGACATGTAGTTAGTGAGCTGACATTAAATTTTTTCCCTGCCCCCACACCCAGAGTGATACTTTTTGCATTCTGCCCAGGCCTCCAAATTTCTCTTGACAAATTATCGAGGCGCTATTTACAACCGTACAGATTTTGAGAAGAATCGCAAACTGATTGCTTAACGAAGCAAGGTATTTAGCGTGGAATTGCGAGTTGAAAACGAGGCTAAGTGATATTGTTTCGCATCTACGTAAGCATAACAATTTTAAGTAATGCTGTTTCCTTTTTTTACTCACTTTTATTCAGTTATGCGATTCAAGGAAAATCCATTACTTCACTCGTGAATTCCCTATTAAATTGCACTTGAAAACCGATATCGCACGAATCGCGAAGCCTCGTCAAGTAATGAATTTTCCTAGAAAATTATGATCTGTGTACGTCGTATAATAAATACACTTGGTCTCCAGATTGTAAGCATGTCTTAGTTTGTCAAAACATACCCCTAGACTTCGGCAGTACAGTTAACTTTAGAGCTCACACACAGTTTTTAGCACCGCGAACATGAAAAAGAAGCAAGAGAATTAAAAAACTTTATATACATATGACCGATTGGACAACGGATATAAGAAATGAAGCCGCAAGAAATATAATTGGCGTTACTCTCACTTTTTGTATCGTCAATCAGAGTTAACTCTGCGTCAACTTAGGAAAGAAAAACACATACATGGACGCCATTAATATCGCTAAAAAGGGAAATCTGTGGGTAATTTGAAGGCAAATCCAAGTTATGTTAAAAGGGATTAAAATGATAACACATATCTAGAAAGAAAATTGCGCTACAATTTGCCAATTTTAGATCTCCACGTGTCTAAACTGGTTGTCATGATTTCTAATATCAAATTTCTAGCCGTGTACATCAGTCGCTAAGGGTGTTTCACATTATCCTGTATGGAAACTATGGGAGATATCTTGTGACGATTTCGTCAATGTCTCCTAAATTTTGTGACGATTCTACATGATGGAAGGTCGCCGCACCCGTCGAAGTAGCTCTAGTGCTTCAAGTCTGTTCTTCCCCGCGCCGAAAGTACCTCCGCAAAAGGGGAATTTCGTAATGACCTTTTTCTCCTGTCCCGTTGGCAATGTCGAGCAAGCGTCGTCTTCAACGCACTCAGCGCGCCCTAGAGCCACAACAGTCGCGGAGAACACTTACAAAATGAAGCCAGAGAAACGATTTAGCGCTGAGGAAGTTAAAAGCATCATTGTTCAGCATCTACAGTCGCTAGAGTCGCAAATATACGAGGCTAAGAGATGTAGGGAGCTCGCTAAAGGTATGTCCAACTCAATCATGGGTGACTTGAAACAGCTCGGCTACGCTCGGTTTAAGTTTGTGTGTTCCGTGACGATTGGGCAAGTCAAAGGACAGGATGTGAGGATTGCCAGCCGTTCCATCTGGGACACTGACTGTGATACATTTGTATCAGAGAGCTACCATAACGACTCTCTTTTTGCTGTCTGTGTTGTGTTTGGAGTTTATCAAGAATAGTTCGATAGCTGTGACGATCACGTCTTTGCGTCCTTCAAGAATGACTTGATTTCTGAGTGACTACACTCTGAGGGAAGCTACACTTTAAACTACTTAATTATGTCCACAATGTTATACTTTTGTTCCAGAAAATTTCAAGAACAGTGCGTCTTCGATCTTCGATCATGGAGTTTACCCAGAAGAGGATATCGCGATGTAAATCAGCATTTTCATTCAGAGCTGGTTTCCTCTTAAGGACCCTTATTTTATGTCTAAGCTACACTTCATACTGAAGGGAAATTACCGATATATTGTTTCTAAACATACTTATTTCAACCAAGCGAGCACGTTTCAAAATGGCTTCCAACTATTTGGTTAATTAATGTCGAACGTGTAACGAGGGTTTGATCGCTTATTTACAGTTCCGGTTTGATCTGTGCGAAATCATGGACAATGGCAAGGTAATTTTGAAGACTAATGCGAATTACTTGAAGAGAAACTTTCAAACTGCATGTAGGCGGGAGAAAAATTAGAATTAAATCTTGTTAACAGCAATCTGATTTGAGTTGTTCTAACACAAAATATTTTGATGACCTCTTAATTAAACTGTCATCAGAACTTTGATTTGTTATGCTGTCATGGTGAGGTTTGTTTTTTTTTTAAAAATTCCCTCCACCCACGGGGGGGGGGGGTGGGGGGACGACGTCGATAAAGAGATACTGAGAAAAAATGTAGCGAATTACCCCACGCTTGTTGATGTGTGACAACTAAATCATACCTATGTGCACGTCTCGCTAACAATCTGAAAATCATATATAGCTCGTGAACCCTTTCTTAATCGCTAAGAAAAAGAAAATTGTGAGGGTGTTTGTGGTATTTTGGGCCTGGTGTACTCAGCTATTCGCCATCTAACCATCAACCACCGCGCTTCCTGTTTCACGCTCTCTTCCTAGGTTTCTTTGGGTTTAGACGGACATCTTTTTAGCAAGTTCTCATCAAAGTTTGCATATATGTTTTTTAGAAAAAATAAATTGAACACTTTCGTAAAAGCATCATAACGGGAAGCGCGTAAACCAGTCAGTAACCTTCATTTATAATCTCTTGCTATTTGTTAGTTCTCTTCGTGCGTTGATGCACAGAAGACCTCGGTCAGAGAACGCCATTGATTTCTGTCAGTTTCCGGTCGATCAAGCTGTCCGCAAGGTCCAGCTTCTGTCTCTCATTTCTTTTTTTACGGTTCTCCTTCAAGTTTCGTCAAGGCTTCTTTTTCGTCGGCCGTCGGGATTCCATTGGAGGGCAACTCAGGGCTGGGCTGGGCTGGCAGTGGCATTCGGAGCACAGGGCTGATCCATCCATCCCCTTCTCTGAACCTGCTGGGTGATCGGTTCTGTACCCACTCTGCTGTGCTTTTCTATAAACTTTCGTTATATCTTTTTGGTCTTAAACATCTATTTGGTCTGATTTCACTGTGAATGACACACCAATCCTATTTACACACGATCTTCATTACTGATTTCTGCTGTGGGAGGAGTTCTTGATGTTGTTGAAGTTTTGTCAGAGCACAACAAGCTGCGGTACAGTCGCCTTACTCTTGATGTAAACACAAACGCTATTGCTACATACAGTCCTGTGAAAGTTGTTAATATGACAAACGGGTACCTAAAGTATTTCGACACCAGACTCTGTAAGAAGCCAAAAATCCATGTAAAACCCATCAGGATGAAAATCTTGGCAAACACCGCGGCAGTTTTGCGATTAGCTGCGTGGTGAGTTGCCGTTCTCACCTGCTGGTTTGTCTTCCGTATAGCTATCACAGTCAAGACAAAGAATACCATGTTGAACGCAATGGTGATAGCTACTGGTAAAATGAACGAGAATAGATTTGCTGTGGGAATATTTATCCAACAGCCCCTACCAGTCCCAGTCTCGCCGTAGCGAAAAGTAGCCGCGTGGGACTGGTCAAGAGTTACGCATACAAGGACAAAAACAAACGGAGGGACCCATCCCAATGCTATTCTTCGTAGCACGTAACCACACTTTTGCCTTCTGCTTAAATTTCTGGGCTTGATGCGGATTTTGGAAAACGCCCGCCACGTTTCAAAAGCGATTATTGACATCCAGGTGAAGGAAACCAAAAAGAAGTAGTGCATTGTCATGGCAACTATTGTACATGCAAGCTTCGGTAATCTGCCAGCAGTTGCTACGAAAAGTAAGTCCTTTGACAAATGTGCTATTGAAAAATTCATCAAACTGACTCCGGGTAAAGTGCGAAGCTCTTTAAACAGTGAATAAGTCACTAAAACTATCAGAAAACTGACAACGGAGACGGAGAGACCGACGTAGGTTAGCACCCCTGAGACTATTTCCTCCGTCATTAGATCATGTGTCAACTTTTCTGTCGAGTAACTCGAAGAGAAGTTCTCACAAACCCAGAGACTTCCATAAATAAAATGAAACCGTCCAGGCTCTATGACCTCTCCTGAAACGTTTTGATAAAGAGAACCGTTTGATGAGATGAAATACTCGTCCTTTGTTAATTCAATGAAGACTCCTGAGCAGTTTAATATGGGTTGTTTGCACACTGTGAGGACCCCTGTGGGAACGTATGACCCGTTCTTCAATTTGGTCAGTTCCTTCGTGTAAAATTCAATGTTTTGAAACGTTTCTCCAGTAGCCGTGATAGTAACTGTATCTCCTTGCACTGTATATTCATCTGGTCGGAAGATTTCTCTTTCAGGACAATTAAAATACCTCATCATTACCTTGAAGACAGTAAAGATTGTGCCATTAAATAGAATGGAAAGAGAGCTCAGTGCAGCCTTGACACTATGAACTGAAATGTCCTCCGATATCGTTTGGCGTAAATCGAGATTAAAAGCTGCATTGACCGTCGGATAATTTCCCACCGTTTCAATCGTGATTCCGGAAATAGATGTGTCATTTACATCCAACTTATTGACAATGGCTTGATTCACGTGAGCCTCAGTTATGAGCGGAAAACACCGAGATGAAATATTAGGACGCATAAAAATTACAACGATGATGACTCTTTTACTGAGGGCTGTCAGATCAGCAGCACTGATACCACGTCGGCAAACTTGGATGAAAAAGTCATAGACTTGACCTACTGGACAATGAATTTTTGATACTTCTCTAGCAGGTATTCCCCTGGGGGTGGGAGAGTCAAGCTTGAAAAGAATTTCATAGGAATCGCCAAGGTCTGTAATATTTACTTGTGGTACCTTCACTGCGATCGACGGTGATAAATTGAATGAAACCATCAGATATCTGGTGGTATTTACGTGTAATGTGGGCCAATGATTGAGAGTAGAATTCCAATAGCTTTCTCCTCCACCTGCAGACTGAGTGCCAACATTTCTGCGTTCCCTTTTCACGTCTTTTTCTACGAGAAACAAGCAATTTTAGCCAGGATTAAGTTTTTAAATATATGAATAAAGTAATCCCGCGAGCTTGAGCAAACACAAAAATATGTTGAACAAGGAGTAAAATAGAGAAGGATGTAGTCTAAATCCATAACCAAACGAGATTCGCACTTTTACTAGCGATTCGCTAAAGGCAAATGTACGTAAATGAGTTAAGTATACAGAACAGGAAGGCAAAACGAAATACAAATAGAACAGGTAAAGTACGGACAAAATAACGAAACTTACAAGATTATGTGACGACTACGACGACTAAAACATAATGACACGGCGACAAGAAAACTACGGTAGAAGAAGGTATGCCAAACAATAGAAACAATGCATAAAAAATGAACACGAAAATATGAAATGTGACGTAACCAAAAATGACTGGCGAACCTAACAGAATAACAAATATACACGGAACAAATGAAAACGGAAAACAATGTACAAAGGGCGTGAATGCAAAACGAAGGTGAGGCGCCGTGACTACAAAGGATGTTTTTTGTCTTTTCACTCGCGATCGGAGTGTGGGATAAAGGAAAAATTTTTGAGTCCTTCAGATGCTCTGCCAGTGAGCCACTGAGTTGCCTTGACAGGGTCATTTACCCTTTAACTCTCATGAGTGATCAAGAAAGTATTTCTCCTGATAATATCAATATAATTTCAAGCAGACAAGTGATGAGAATAAATGAAATATCAATTAGGGGATTATTAGTTGATCCAATACCATAAACATTTTATAGCAGACATCAAGGAGAATTAGTAATGAGCTCTTGGGAGGAAAGGGTTAGCATTTTTTCTCATTCTATGCGCTCATGTTGCTTTAAGGCTTCCTTGCTGATCGTGGCATCAACCCAGCAATGACCTGGCTGACAGAAGAGTCTGGTTCGGAGCTAGAGCACCGTAGCGCGGAATGTGAAAGTCTGATGTTCAGTTCTTCACGAGGACTCGGAAGTTTCAGATTTTTTGTCTCACGTTCGTAAAAAACACAAACACGACACTACCGACATTGCTGATCCTAGCACTGTGCAGGACGCGTGTCCTGTATGAACTTCGTAATGGCTTTGCTCATCGTAGATGGTGGTGGATCATCGGAGCGTGGAATCCTCACGGGGACTAGAAATGTTTTCTTGTCCCACACTCGTGAGAAGACGAAAAACAACTTTCGGTACCAAAGAGCATGTTTCCCTATTTTGTCACCGAGCTTAAATTACTATCTTTCTTATTCTAAAGATTGAAGTGTTGGCCTCATCCATTACTGTATAAAAGGAGTGGCCCTCTGGGATGTTTTCTTGTGTTAAAATTTCGTGTGCTGTTGTGTAAGGGAAAACTTATTTTCCTGCCTACCTGTAAGCTCTGTCAGCTTTCCGCTGCATTTCGAAGGGCAGCCCTTTAATATCAAATAGTAAATAGCAAGGTAGAGGCCTAAACAGCTCGAATGTTTCCACATTTCAATCATCAGAGTCATCATGAATGCTCAGTGTCACGAAGTGATCGGTAGTCGTGGTTGATACTTCTTCCAAAAATTCAAGATCTATTGACATTTCTGCCTCACATATAAGTAACATATCATTACTATATACCACGTATGGATAAGGGATTGGCTAAAATTCCAAAATCTGTCAGATATAGTTGGAATGACTATATTAGCATTTTTACCCTAATTGTTCATGCTGTGGGATATTAGAAGGTCGTTTTTCAGCGTTATTAGCCGCAGACTACAGTGCGCCGGGGATAATTAACAATTATTCCTCGAGCGCGCGTTGGATACGAGATGATAGATAGCCAACGAGGCGCGTAGCGCCAAGTTGGCTATAATCATCTCATATCTAACAAGCGCAAATGGAATACTTTTTTTATTAAAAACGCCGTCAAGAAACTATTATTTTGTAAGAAGAGACCGGATTTTTTAGCTCTCTCTTGATTTTAAGCTGACGCGTACGCTTACCATATTTGTAGATTATGGTATATTGGCTGATAAACCATAATGGCTAAGCTAATAAAAAGTCTTGAATTGCATTACCCAATGATCCAGTTTTTAATAATAATGATTAGATAGTCAACTTATACCCCTTGCTTTGCGAGGGACAGCTTAGAAATGCTCAAAGTTTTAAAACACACGCACAGAGCTGTTATTCTTCTCCGTTGAAACATTTGGTTTCTCTTCCCTCTTGTGTCCGTGGCTATCATAACTTGCTTAAATTTTGCAATCTGCCCGTCAGACTTAACCCTTCAACTCCCATGAGTGGCCAAGACAGAATTTCTCCTCACCATATCAACTGATACAACTTTAAGTGACAAGTGACGCGAATTTAATAAATATCAATTAGGGGATTTGTTTTTCCAATACCAAATTCTCCAAACTGACATCATAAGAATTGTAGGCAGACAGTAAGGAGAATTCCTCTTTAGATCCTTGGAGTGAAAAGGGTTGACAGCTGCCGCATCCTGGCTTGTTAAGATTATCATAATGCGTTGGGACGCGTTCTTTGTAATGTCAATCATGGTCTGGTAACGTGGTGAAGTTTTAAAAATAATTTTTTTTTTTATAGGCCGAGAGTGAGCAATTCCACATTTTAAAAACTACGGACAGCAATATGGCTGGGTACAAATGCTGTAAAACCATCTGTAATCAGTTTTCCTATAGAGTGATTTGCATTGGAAATTTTAGCACGTATTGTGTGGATCGTGCCTTTTCTTGCATACATTTGTAGCAGTATTTTCCTTTTCCTTTCAGCCAAACGGGGGAAGCTTTTTTCTTTTTTTCCTGTTTTGCTCCCTTTCGCTATAAGATTGTCCTTTCGCATGACTTGCACTTAGCTAAAAGGAAGGAATAAAAAAAACACTACTTGCTAATTTCTCTCGTGGAAAAAATTGATTTCTATTTCCACTTTAATGTTGGAGTTTCTCCATCAGTCAAGTATTTTACAAGACCATGCAAATCAATATTTTATACCATCGAGGATCTCTTGACTTGTCCTTGCTACCGTTGTAAACATTATGTCAGTGTGGTTTCGTTGAAATTATAAAAGGCCTCGTTTATATTGAGGTAAAAATTCCTTTAGCTAAGCGCTTGATTGATAGATTAGGTTTAACGACTCGGTTTGGCGCCTTAGATATGTTATCTTATTGACTGAAAAAGCTTGCTTTGAAATCATTATGTAAGCGCCATCTCGATCCGAATACAACAAATTTTACATTTTTTTCACATGTTAACATTCCCTAGTGACGAAGAGAAAATTTTCCAAGTTAGATATGGTGATATTGCATGGGGAATGTTTTAATAAATTGTTTTATGCACAGAAACTTGACTTCTAATTCTAGGTTTTGAAAATATTTTGCGCGTTTAAAAAGAGACAAATGGACACGATGAAAATGAAGTAACAGGTGTTACTAAGCTTGTGAAAGATTTTAGCTTTCATAAGGGTAGTTATGAAAGCTCTATCCATTGAGCTAACCGCTTCCCGGTTAGCTCAATGGATAGAGCGCTGGACTGTTGTGCGGGAGGTCGAGGGTTCGAGTCCCGGCCGGATCAACACTTAGGGTCTTAAAATAATTGAGAAGAATTTGCTACCTTTCTATAACATCAAGAAATGGTTAGATATTCTAGTCTTCTCGGTTAGGGACGAATAAATGGAGGTCCCGTCTCCTGCAGAGTTGGGGTTGGGGAAGTAAATTTCCCCACACACGAGATTATTGTGTGATGGATGTCCTCCCCTGGGGTTGGGTGGGTGGGATATTGGGCGCACTTAATTTGGAGCCTCGCTCTGTTGTGCGACCCTCACCACACTCTGGTGAAAGTAATTAAGTAAAATATTAAATGCAAATTAAATTATTGTTGGTGAATAATTATTTAACTGGTAATTGTTATACTAGAAAAAGTTCAGACACCTTCCAGTCCAACTCATGTGCCTAATGTCTACTGTTAAACACTGAAAACAGTGAACATCACAGAAAGACTCACCTGAAATTTTAGTGTATTTAGGAAAGCAAAAGGTAACAATTGTCTGGTTTTGAGGTTTGCGTGCATCATCCAATTTCCTATGTGATTGGTGTTAACACTGTTTTAGCAGTCTTGGCTACCTTATAGATCGATTTTGGTTTTTCGGTCTTGGTGTCTTTACGGTTTGCAGATTTTCTGCTTTTTAACATTTGGGTTTCGTTTTTCATCAAAAATACAGATGGGTTTTCGGACATGTTTCTGATCTTTCTTCCTACGATGACTGAACTAAAAATCTATGACTTTTATTGCTCTTATTTCCTCTTAGTATGCTGTAACCTTTGTCAATCCTAGCAGTACACAGGACACTTGTTATATGTGAACTTTGCTTAATGATTGAACTTTAACTCCTAAGATCTGACAGTCAATTCTTCAAGCTAATACACATTTTCTTGTAAATAAGGTACATAAATTTGGTGTTAGATTAAGTTATAACATAGCTAGCAGAGCCGCGCAATCAAATTCATTATACGTAAGCGTGCTCAAAATCCCGATAGTGCACGCTGATATCGTGCATGAGCAAATCGCTTCGCCAGAAATTTTTTTTTTTCGCGCGAGCGGCCATTGTTAGCGCGGGGAAATAATAATATATTTCGTGACAATAATGGATACAAACAGAGACTCGGCCTACCAGTCCCAAAACGAAGACAATTTTCCGACCTTTTCCCTTGGGTTAGAGCTCTTTAATGAGGCAGAAAAAGAGAAAAAGAACGGAACGCTCAAACGCCCACTGGACAAAACTAAGGCCGTGGCGTTGCCGTGCCCGCGGTCAAGTTGACCATGCATGCAAAAAGTAGCACCTTGTACAGACGCCCGTACGGTCAGAAGTCCAAATGTTTTCGGCTTGATGGGTTACTACTACTATTTTGTTAAATTATGGGGCTGCGCTGCAAGCTCCTCTATGATACATTTGTATCAGAGAGCTACCATAACGACTCTCTTTTTGCTGTCTGTGTTGTGTTTGGAGTTTATCAAAAATAGTTTGATCGCTATGACGATCGCGTCTTTCAAGAATGACTTGATTTCTGATTGAAAAAACTCTGAGGGAAGCTACACTTTAAACCATCTAATTATGCCCAGAATGTTATACTTTTGTTCCAGAAAATTTCAAGAACAGTGCGTCTTCCATGGAGTTTACTCACAAGAGGATATGGCGATGTAATTCAGCATTTTATTCAGAGCTGGTTTCCTCTTAAGGACCCTTATTTTATGTCTAAGCTACACTTCATACTGAAGGAAAATTACCGATATATACCCTTATTTTAATTCTAAACTTCAGTTCATACTGAAAGAAATTATTATATCGTTTCTAAACAGTGATTTCAACCAATCGAGCACGTTTCAAAATGGCTTCCAAATATTTGGTTAATTAATTTCGAACGTGTAACGAAAGTTTGATCGCTTATTTGCATTTCTGGTTTGATCTGTACGAAATCATGGATAGGTTAAATTTTGAACACTAATGCGAAATGCTTAAAGAGAAACTTTCAAACTGCATTTAGACGGCAGAAAAAAATAGAATTAAATCTTGTCAACGGTAATTTGATTTGAGTTGTTCTAACACAAAATATTTTGATGACCTCTCAATTAAACTGTCATCAGAACCTTGATTTGTTATGCTGTCATAGTGACGTTTTTCTTAAAGAATTCCCTCCACACACTAAGGGGAGGGGGGGGGGGATTGGTGGGCGAGGTCGATAACGACATACTCGGAAAAAATGTAGTGAATATTTAAATTGCCTCACGCGAGGGTGTTTCTGGTATTTGGGCCTAGTGTACTCAGCTATTCGTCATCAAACCATGAACCAGCGCGCTGTTGTCGTTGTTGTTTGTTGTTTATTATTATTTTACAGAACATTACAAGCAAATTTACACAACCCGCATATAGCATTAGCTAGTCTTGGCGGGTATTAGAAAAAAATAAGTAAATACTACTCGGCATACTGATGATTGAGAATTTGACAATCACCAAAGAAAATAGTATACAATGCACGAAAAAAACGTTGAAAAAGTTGAGGCTAGGACGGAGCTGCAAACTATGCGTCCATCTTGGTCGTTCACCGCTGACCAAGATGACCAAGATGGACTCACCGCTGACCAAGCGCTTCCTGTTTCCGGCTCTCTTCCTAGGTTTCTTTGGGTTTAGACGGACATCTTTTGAGCAGGCTGTTATCAAAGTTTGCATATATTCTTTTAGAAAAAAAATAATTGAATACTTTCGTAAAAGCATAATAACGGGAAGCGTAGAAACCAGTCAGAGACCTTCATTTACAATCTCTTGTTATTTGTTAGTTCTCTTCGTGCGTTGATGCACACAAGGCCTTACATGGTCAGAGGACGCCGTTGATTTCTGTTAGTTTCCATTCGATCAATCTGTCCGAAATGTCCAGCTTCTGTCTCTCATTTTCCTTTTTACGGTTCTCCTTCAAGTTTCTTCGAGGCCTCTTTTTCGTCGGCCGTCAGGATTCCATTGGAGAGCAACTGAGGACTGGGCTGGCCTGGGCTGGGCTGGGCTGGGCTGGCAGTGGCACTCGGAGCACAGGGCTGATCCGTCCCCTTCTCTGACCTGCTGGGTGATCGCTTCTGCACCCGCAATGCTGTGCTTCTCGATAAGCTTTCGTTATAATTTTTTAACTTAAACATCTATTTGGTCTGGTTTCACTGTGAATGACACACCAATCCTATTTACACACGATCTTCATTACTGATTTCTGCTGTGGGAGGAGTTCTTGATGTTGTTGAAGTTTTGTCAGAGCACAACAAGCTGCGGTACAGTCGCCTTACTCTTGATGTAAACACAAACGCTATTGCTACATACAGTCCTGTGAAAGTTGTTAATATGACAAACGGGTACCTAAAGTATTTCGACACCAGACTGTGTAAGAAGCCAAAAATCCATGTAAAACCCATCAGGATGAAAATCTTGGCAAACACCGCGGCAGTTTTGCGATTAGCTGCGTGGTGAGTTGCCGTTCTCACCTGCTGGTTTGTCTTCTGTATAGCTATCACAGTCAAGACAAAGAATACCATGTTGAACGCAATGGTGATAGCTACTGGTAAAATGAACGAGAATAGATTTGCTGTGGGAATATTTATCCAACAGCCCCTACCAGTCCCAGTCTCGCCGTAGCGAAAAGTAGCCGCGTGGGACTGGTCAAGAGTTACGCATACAAGGACAAAAACAAACGGAGGGACCCATCCCAATGCTATTCTTCGTAGCACGTAACCACACTTTTGCCTTCTGCTTAAATTTCTGGGCTTGATGCGGATTTTGGAAAACGCCCGCCACGTTTCAAAAGCGATTATTGACATCCAGGTGAAGGAAACCAAAAAGAAGTAGTGCATTGTCATGGCAACTATTGTACATGCAAGCTTCGGTAATCTGCCAGCAGTTGCTACGAAAAGTAAGTCCTTTGACAAATGTGCTATTGAAAAATTCATCAAATTGAGTCCGGGTAAAGTGCGAAGCTCTTTAAACAGTGAATAAGTCACTAAAACTATCAGAAAGCTGACAACGGAGGCGGAGAGACCGACGTACGTTAGCACCCCTGAGACTATTTCCTCCGTCATTAGATCATGTGTCAACTTTTCTGTCGAGTAACTCGAAGAGAAGTTCACACAAACCCAGAGACTTCCATAAATAAAATGAAACCGTCCAGGCTCTATGACCTCTCTTGAAACGTTTCGATAAAGAGAACCGTTTGATGAGATGAAATACTCGTCCTTTGTTAATTCAATGAAGACTCCTGAGCAGTTTAATATGGGTTGTTTGCACACTGTGAGGACCCCTGTGGGAACGTATGACCCGTTCTTCAATTTGGTCAGTTCCTTCGTGTAAAATTCAATGTTTTGAAACGTTTCTCCAGTAGCCGTGATAGTAACTGTATCTCCTTGCACTGTATATTCATCTGGTCGGAAGATTTCTCTTTCAGGACAATTAAAATACCTCATCATTACCTTGAAGACAGTAAAGATTGTGCCATTAAATAGAATGGAAAGAGAGCTCAGTGCAGCCTTGACACTATGAACAGAAAAGTCCTCCGATATCGTTTGGCATAAATCGAGACTAAAAACTGCGGTGACCGTCGTCGTAGGCTTATGAGAACCTGGATAATATTCCTCCGTTTTAGTCGTGATTCCGGAAATACATGTGTCATTTACATCCAACTTATTGACAATGGCTTGATTCACGTGAGCCTCAGTTATGAGTGGAAGATACAGAGATGAAATATTAGGACGCATAAGAATTACAGATATGAAGACTCTTTTACTGAAGGCAGTCAGATCAGAAGCACTGATACCACGGCGGCAGACTTGGACTAAAAAGTCATAGACCTGACCTCTTGGACAATGAATTTTTGTTATTTCTCTAGCAGGTGTTTCCCTTTGGGTGGGAGAGTCAAGGTCGAAAAGACTTTCATAACCTTGACCCAGTTCTGCGGTGGTATTTGCATATAATGTGAACCAATTATTGAGAGTAGAATTCCAATAACTTTCTCCTCCACCTGCAGACTGATTGCCAACATTTCTGCGTCCCCTTTTCATGTCTTTTTCTACGAGAAACGAGCAATTTTAGCCAGGATTAAGTTTTTAAATATACGAATAACGTAGTCCCGCAAGCTTTTAGCAAACACAAAAATATATTGAACAAGGAGTGAAGGTTCAAGCCCCGGCCAGACCAACCAACACTCAGGGTCTTAAAATAACTGAGGAGAATTTGTTACCTTTCTATGATATCAAGAAATAGATGGATATTCTAGTATTCTCGGATAAGGACGAATAAACCGTAGGCCCCGTCTCCTGCAGGGCTAGGGATAAGAGACGTTAATTTCCCACGCACGAGATTTCTGTGTGGTAGATGTCCTCCCTGGGGTGGGTTGGGTGGGTGTTACACAGCCCCACTGAAACCAGCTGAATGTTGAACTGGGCTACCCTGTATAAATATTCGCATACGAATAGAGAAGGATGTGTTTTTTGTCTTTTCACTCGGAGCGTGGGATAAAGGAAAAATTTTTGACTCCTTCAGATGCTCTGCCAGTGAGCCACTGAGTTTCCTTGACTGGGTCATTTACCCTTTAGCTCTCATGAGTGATCATGAAAGAATTTCTCCCGACAATATCAATACAATTTCAAGCAGACAAGTGATGAGAATAAATGAAATATCAATTAGGGAATTATTAGTTGATCCAATACTATAAACATTTTATAGCAGACATCAAGGAGAATTAATAATGAGCTCTTGGGAGGAAAGGGTTAGCATTTTTCTCATTCTATGCGCTCATGTTGCTTTAAGGCTTCCTTGTCTGGTTCGGAGCTAGAGCACCGTAGCGCGGAATGTGAAAGTCTGATGTTCAGTTCTTCACGAGGACTCGGAAGTTTCAGATTTTTTGTCTCACGTTCGTAAAAAACACAAACACGACACTACCGACATTGCTGATCCTAGCACTGTGCAGGACGCGTGTCCTGTATGAACTTCGTAATGGCTTTGCTCATCCTAGATGGTGGTGGATCATCGGAGCGTGTAATCCTCACGGGGACTAGAAATGTTTTCTTGTCCCACACTCGTGAGAAGACGAAAAACAACTTTCGGTACCAAAGAGCATGTTTCCCTATTTTGTCATCGAGCTTAAATTACTATCTTTCTTATTCTAAAGATTGAAGTGTTGGCCACATCCATTACTGTATAAAAGGAGTGGCCCTCTGGGATGTTTTCTTGTGTTAAAATTTCGTGTGCTGTTGTGTAAGGGAAAACTTATTTTCCTGCCTACCTGTAAGCTCTGTCAGCTTTCCGCTGCATTTCGAAGGGCAGCCCTCTAATATCAAATAGTAAATAGCAAGGTAGAGGCCTAAATAGCTCGAATGTTTCCACATTTCAATCATCAGAGTCATCATGGATGCTCAGTGTCACGAAGTGATCGGTAGTCGTGGTTGATACTTCTTCCAAAAATTCAAGATCTATTGACATTTCTGCCTCACATATAAGTAACATATCATTACTATATACCACGTATAGATAAGGGATTGGCTAAAATTCCAAAATCTGTCAGATATAGTTGGAATGGCTATATTAGCATTTTTACCCTAATTGTTCATGCTGTGGGATATTAGAAGGTCGTTTTTCAGCGTTATTACCCGCAGACTACAGTGCGCCGGGGATAATTAACAATTATTCCTCGTGCGCGCGTTGGATATGAGATGATAGATAGCCAACGAGGCGCGTAGCGCCAAGTTGGCTATAATCATCTCATATCTAACAAGCGCAAGTGGAATAACTTTTTTATTAAAAACGCCGTCAAGAAATGATTATTTTGTAAGAAGAAACTGGATTTTTTAGCTCTCTCTTGATTTTAAGCTGACGCGTACGCTTACCATATTTGTAGATTATGGTATATTGGCTGATATCCCATAATGGCTAAGCTAATAAAAAGTCTTGAATTGCATTATCCAATGATCCAGTTTGTAATAATAATGATTAGATAGTCAACTTTTACCCCTTGCTTTGCGAGGGACAGCTTTGAAATGCTCAAAGTTTTAAAACACACACATAGAGCTGTTATTCTTCTCCGTTGAAACATTTGGTTTCTCTTCCCTCTTGTGTCCGTGGCTATCATACCTCGCTTAAATTTTGCAATCTGCCCGTCAGACTTAACCCTTCAACTCCCATGAGTGGCCAAGACAGAATTTCTCCTCACCATATCAACTGATACAACTTTAAGTGACAAGTGACGCGAATTTAATATATATCAATTAGGGGATTTGTTTTTCCAATACCAAATTCTCCAAACTGACATCATAAGAATTGTAGGCAGACAGTAAGGAGAATTCCTCTTTAGATCCTTGGAGTGAAAAGGGTTGACAGCTGCCGCATCCTGGCTTGTTAAGATTATCATAATGCGTTGGGACGCGTTCTTTGTAATGTCAATCATGGTCTGGTAACGTGGTGAAGTTTTAAAAATCCTTTTTTTTATAGGCCGAGAGTGAGCAATTTTAAATTTTAAATACTACGGACAGCTATATGGCTGGTTACAAATGCTGTAAAACCATCTGTAATCAGTTTTCCTATGAAGTGATTTGCATTGGAAATTTTAGCACGTATTTTGCAGATCGTGCCTTTTCTTGGATACATTTGTAGCAGTATTTCCTTTTCCTTTCAGCCAAACGGGACAAGCTTTTTTCTTTTTTCTTCTTTTTTTTTTTTTTGCTCCCTTTCTCTATAAAGTTTTCCTTTCGCATGACTCTCACTTAGCTAAAAGGAAGGGGAAAAAAGCATTATTGGTGATTCCTCTCGAGGAAAAAATTGATTTCTATTTCGACGTTAATGTTGGCGTTTCTCCATCAGTCAAGTACTTTGCAAGACCACGCAAATCAATATTTAATACCATCGAGGTTCTCTTGACTCGTCCTTAGCACCGTTGTAAATATCATGTGTGGTTTCGTTGTAATTAGTGTTATAAAAGGCCTCCTTTTTATTAACGTAAGAAATCCTTTCGCTGAGCGCTTGATTGACAGATTGGGTTTAATGACCCAGTTTGGCGCCATAGATATGTTATGTTATTAGGCTGAAAAAGCTTGCTTTGAAATCACTATTTAAGCGCCATCTCCAAATACAATTAAATTTACATTTTTTTTCATATGTTAACATTTCCTAGTCACGAAAAGAAAATTTCCCAAGTTAAATATGGTGATATTGCACGAGGAATGTTTTAATGGATTGTTTTATGCACAGTAACTTGAATTGACTTCTAATTCGAGGTTTCGAAAATATTTTGCGCGTTTATAAAGAGACAATTGAACACGATGAAAATGAAGTTTTCTGAATTCAAAATAGTAAAAAAAACCATTTGATGGAGTATCCAGAGAGTGTTTTGTCGTCTATCTACCTCGTCTCAGGTGTCACTCTTTGACTCGGTTTCGATAGTAGTTGATCATCGCGGTTTACGGCGGAGTTGGAGAATCGGTGAGAAGTGCTACTCGAAGAAATCAAAATTCTTCCAAAACGACCTCGGGAGGAGACTAGGATTCGCCTCAAAATGTTTATTCACGGAGAGTTTACATCAACTTCTTCGACTTTCACAGAGAATTAGGGCTTTAAAAAATATCTTCGTATTTGTCCAAATAAACCAACATTCAACCCAGAATTCTACTCGAACTAACAGCCTCACTCTGGAGTGGTCATGTGGGTAAGATTCGCTAGACCCAGTGCCCGTTGGGAACATTTAGCTGCATTTTTCCATTTGTAGATGCCGCGTTCGCCATTTTGAAACATTCAAGCTGTTTTCGATGTTTTAACCGCAGCTCTCTATATCTCAATGAAAACCGTTGATAAAATTCCTCCACCAACTGCTGTAACTGTAATTTAGCCGTGATGTATTCTTCTCTTTGTCTCTCTCGTTTGGCTACACAAGAAAACAAAAACGCTTTTAACAGAGTTAAGTCCGTTCTTTACGAGCAATTAGCTGTTTTACCCCGAAGAGTGACTAGCATCTAATTTCTCCATATGAATAAAGGCTGACAGTTTCGAAAGAAATTGTTTGGGGCTGCGTCGGTGGGAGTAACGAAATAATTTGTATATATCAACAAAGTTGAAGTGGTAAATTGGCCACCGTAACGATTACAAAAGCTGACGTTTCGAGCGTTAGCCCTTCGTCGGAGCTCCGACGAAGGGCTAACGCTCGAAACGTCAGCTTTTTTCATCGTTACGGTGGCCAATTTACCACTTCAACTTTGTTGATATATCCAAATAATTTCTCCATATATTATCACACTTTAATCACACATTAAGCGCACGAGTACAAAGATTCCAAACCCAAGATTTTGATTGGCACACAATTTCTCCTTGTCAGCATCAGACTCAAAGCGTAACATTTTTTTTTTTTACTATTTATTACCTTGTTTCCGATATCGCCTTTTCTGTAGTCCCTTGTACCACGAATGATTCACCAATCCCATGAACACAGCCAGAAATAGAAGAGCCAGAAGGATGAATATTGTCACTTGATAGATAGGTGTTCTTGGATCCAGCAGAGGAATGTGGTTCATCTCGTTCTTGTAAATTGAGGTCTGAAAGTAAAATTCAGATCGATTAGAGTCATTTTCGAATGATTGTAGTCAAAGAAAAAAAGGTTGTCAATACGGGAAAATATTTCAAGGTGCCAATAACAGCACGTATTATGTACTTATTGACTGAGTGGGAGGGCCGGACACGAAAACATTTGGCTCGAGGTCACGACTCACGGACCGAGCACAGCAAAAATTCATTTAAAAAATTTCCATACAGAGTAAGCACTGACATCAAACAGAAAAGTTGCAACATCAAAAAGTGACCATTTCTCACCTTATTCTCTTTCTCCTCTTCACTTGTTCTCTTCTTCAGCACTTCTGTAACTGCCACGGTGCCCTTTGTCTCAATGTAATCGCGAAAATGCTCCTTAAGCCTGACTGCACTTCTACTTATTACAACCCCAGAAGTAAACTCAAAAGGGATTATTTGATTGATAACTATCCAAGTGACATTAAACAAATCGCTCCTGTAACTTGCTGTGTACAGATCTACTAAGATGCCATCAACCTCTTCGTCTTCCAGAGCATCAACTAGCTTCTCTAGTGTAAGAAACGTCTTACCTAATGAAAAAGAGAATGTTTCATAATCTTCTAGATTAAACGTGATTTTTTCATCTTGTCTCCGTCTTTGGATAAAGAAAAAATCTGAGTACTACAAGGAATCGTAACTTGTCTGGTTTTTTCTGTTTTGTTTTTCATTATTGTGAGTTCATTATCAAGTGCTCCGATATGTTTTTTTAGTTGAAAAAGTGCTTTGAAAATACTTTTAAAAATTCCTAAGGGCAATCATCGGTTTTACTTGTCGTGATGAACTATTTTTGTGAGACGAAACCCTCTTGTTTTGAATTCTCTTCACTTAGACAACTCACATTATTTAGGATAAATCTTGAATTAACAGATGGTAAACACCACAGCGTACAGTATTGAGTTATGGATGCACGAGGAGGGGTTGCTAAGCACGAAAGAAGCGTAAGAGTCGCACGAGGCAATAGTCGAGAGCGACTCTAGCGTCTTGAGCTCTTAGGGTACACTGTGGCTTTTACCATTTGTTTTATAACATAACATTGATACATTGTAGCAAAAGAGTTTTAATTTAGCAAATCTTACGTGACCAGAAAAAATAAGCGCGCGCGGAAAACTAGTCTTTGCATTTGCTCACGTCAGCAGCGTACACCCATGGGCAAATGGTGGACGCTAAATAGACCAATCAGAGCGCGCGATTTACTTCGGTCATGTTGTATTTTTTTATATTTAAACATTTCGACTTACTCTCGCCTGCCTTGGATATGAATCTGATGATCAGGTCATATTCAGGAAATTGAGCCAGCGCGCCAACCTATGCAAGGAAAAAGGGTTTCTTTACCGTGTATCATTACATGGATGTGAAATTCCATTTCGATACTTATAGCCACCAAAATGACTAGGAGTTAGAATTACTTACCTTTTTTCCCTTAGCCACGTTGAAATTTTGATCAAGAATCCGCACAGACATGGATGATGTTAGTGAGCTAACGAGGAGGGACGACAGAACGATCCCTGTTAAAAACCATACGATGGCGATAGATCTGCCAAGAATTGTCTTTGGATATCTGTCACCATAACTGCAAAATAGAAAAAGGAAATACAAATTAGATAGTTTAATATGGAGGCAAAACCTTGAAAAAGAAAAAATAATTTCTATCCTTAGTCGATGCGGTGAAGGATTCTCTTACCCTACGGTTGTCATGGTAATAAAAGACCACCAGACTCCTTCAACAACACCTCTATGAAAATGATGAGTGAAATGTTTATCATTGCGTACAGATTCCTGGAAAGAGACAGGCTTTGTTAGACAAAAAAAAAATATTGGTTCCTTTAGTATGTTATGTGAAGGTGTAGTCTGATCGTCCGGGTGAGTGTAGTCCTGAGAAGGACTGTTGTCGGTGGCAGTGACTGACGTTTCGACAACCTGTGCGGAAGTCATCATCAGAGTCAAGTGATTACCCCCGGGTTCAAACCATTTACTGCATTTAGTATGTTAGTTGATAAGTTTACTGACTGGAATTCATAGAGTTATTTTTAGCCAGGTAAGAGACAATACTCTTGAAAATAAGGTTTAAGGTGACGGTGAAGACTACACTTTGTTGTCGCCTGTCAACACCTGTTTTGCCTCATGTCATAGATGTGTTGGATTTGGTCGTCGCAATTCATTTGGCCGTCGAAAGTATTCAGGGATAGTTTTTAGTTTTTTAGTCATTCTGTGATCGACCAAGATGTGATCCAGCACAATCGTCTTTCATGCAATCAAATACGTTTTCTAGGGAAATGCACCTAAATGAGTCTAAACTGAAGGAGATCTTTTGAGCGTGCTTCTGGTTGGAATTCGAGAAAGTCATACTCCATGGCAATACAAAGACCCACATGCAATTACGCACAAACGCGTGCTTGTGGGTTCTAGCATGTGCCAATTTCGTTCTTGATACATGCAAGGATATAACTGTCACTTTTTGGTCCAGTTAACTTACTGCGAACCATATGATGATACCCATTGATATCGCCAGCGCAATGTTAATGGCGAAAATAGACGAGGATCTCAGTACTGAGTTTCCCAGATCTCGAGCATAACCAGATGGCGTCTTCTTTTTGGTCATCAGAGCCACACCTGGAACTGTGATGAGGGGGACATACGAGTGGGTGCCTCTGTAAGTAGTTCGTCCTACTGCTGATCTGATAGGAAACCGGAAATCCACCTTTACTCTACTGTCCGGTTCTGTGATCTTCTCTGTTGTGTTTATGGCGAAGCTGATGTTCCACACTTTGTAGCTGCAGCACGTTCCACACGAAGCTTGAAGCATGTGCGCAAGGAGTTCTGGGATAAGACCACGTGGTTCGCCACTTGAGCGGTCTTCTACGACGTACGGGGGGCTTGGGGCCCAGTTTGCGTACATAAGGTGTGGACAGCGACATGTTTCTTGGAAACAACGACAAAAAAAATATTAAATAATACTACAGTCGGATTCGTGTTTTCATGAATTATTTTATCCACATTTTGAAAAGATTCATTTCTGCCACTGAGAACAGTAAGAGAGCTATGGACCCTAATTGAATTCATTTTTTTTAGAAGAATATCTAGATTGAACACGGCAGCCGTAGAAAGGAAATTTATCAGCTGTCATCAAAACGTCAAGAAGAAGGACGGCGGGGAAATTTCCGGAAGTTTTACACATTTGTCCGTTGATCTCCATGCTTAAATGGTGGTACCTGTAATGAAAAAAGTTAAATTCTGTGCATGAGCACAATGATTTATTTATACCGCTGAAGTTTACGTTTTTTCGGTTCCCATACCATTAGGCAACAAGTTACTCCCCCCTGGATGTGATGCTAGTCCTAAGCAAGTAAGTCAACCTTCTCCTCGCCCCCCTCCCCCCTTCTCGTCCGCCGTCACCCACTTAGTTTTCTCAGTTATTCCTGACAGTTCTCCGGTTTATTTCTAATTCTCCCGGATGAAAAAAGAGACACTGTCAGAAGTTCACTTCACCGACCAATAAAAACAAAAAAAAATTGATCTAAACGATCATTTTTTTACTATACTTGTAAAAATGACTTTCTTCTTTTTCGACTCGCCATCTCTCGTGATAGCTTCTACTGTAACTTTGTAGGTAGTGTACGTTTCCAGATCTCTCACCGACACTTCTAGAGAGTCCGCGCTTACATTTAGAAATACTTGGGATGAGTTCACGGGCTGGTTGACTAAAACGACTGCCTCATACGTCACGTGATAGTATATCAATTGACTGAGTACTTCATCACGTGGTTTGTTCCATGTAATTGTGAAGCCTGTCGGACTACTGTTGTTATTCGCTTGCATATCAGGAAACAAAGTTTCTGTGAATAATAATGAGATTACTAAACTGATATTCGACTCTATGAGCCAATGTTTTCTAAAACCTTTAGGTTTATTGTATTGCCTACCTAGAGAATTTTTACAGATGAACTGATGTGAGCTGAAAATTTTATGACAGAAATGATTTAACCCTAAGGAAAAAAACTCTTCTTATTTCGCACCCTTTCGTCCGACTTTTAACATTTCGATTCGATTTTGGGCCCCTTCAGACTATTTTGTATTATTTCGAACGCTTTTGTCCGATCTCAGACACTTCCGTCCAAATTCAGACGGATTTCGAACACTTCAATCAATTTTAGAGGATCCTGTCCGATTGCGGACGATCCTGTCCTATTTCTGATCGAGATATACGTTTTATTTCGGATAGCTTCGTGGGATTTCGATTATTGATTATGAAGAAACCTATCCAGCGAGTTTTTGGCTTAGCAGTTTAATTATTGACATCTTATCGCGTATCGTCTTACCTTCGGACCACGTCCAACCTTCAATACAGCTGCTTTTTCTTCCATTTCCCTTCTTTGTGAAAGCCAGAACTTTGACACAAACGCTTGGCATTTCTGGTGATATTTCTAAAACAATCTGAGTCTGATTCACATCTACAGCCTCCTCCAAAAGTAAAATAAAATCCGTGTTCAGTCTTGAAAGCAGTACTTTGTAGCCAAGAACAATTCCATTCTCGTGATCTAGAGGTACTGGTTGCCAGCTAACGGAGAATGCCGTGGAATTTAAAGGTGCAGTGGTTATGTTTATAGGCGCCCGACTCGGCACTAAGAATCAAACAAACAAACTTAACAAATAGAAACAAAATAGAAATTAAACAAAGTTGTCGATGTTAATTTATATTAATATCAAGTTATTCTTAGTGTTCTCATTTTGCTAAATTTAGATGGCTCTTAACTATTTCGTGAACGTGTTTTTTATATCGATAATGGCACACTTTTACTTACGTTTCCTTGACAATGGTATAGAGCTAGGTTATTTCTGAACATTTTGTGATATTTTTGAGGATGTTTTTGGTCTCTGAAGTACAGTAAGCATATCATGATTGATCTAAAACTAAGGTGACTAAGAACTCATTATACAAATTTTTTTGAAAATAAATAAGTCACCCTTTTAGAGAGGCACACTGCAGGGTAGAGCAATCCATACGGAATGAATAGTATCAAATATGGCAACAATGAGACGCGAGCCTTACCACTCTCTTTTGTTCGCAAAAAAACACAGGAGCTCTCTCTCCCTTCTCCTTTTCGTGTAAATCCCAACATTTTGATGCAATACCACGCAAACGGCTTCACTTTGCTACTTAACACTGTCACATATGTGTCACCGTCTATAATGGTTTCAAATCGAGGCCACAACTTTGCCTCTTCGTCAACTGGTTTTTTCATATGCAAAGTTGCACTAATTTTCATGTGCGTGAGTTTGAACCCAAGGATGATGCCGTTGCGATCCTGTTCTGGAATTGATTTCCATCTCACCAGGATCGAGTTTTTATCTGTATTTACTGCAGTGATATCTTGAGGTGGGGAGTCTGGGGCTGAGGATAAAGAAAAAAGGCTTCCTTTGTTCAAATGCTTTAGCCGTAACCACTAATCAATCCTTTAACGGGAAACGGAAAATGAACCCCATCTTCATTCTTAATCTGCTTTGCTTGCTTTGGTTCTAAGAACTCATTGGCCCCGTTGAATTCAGTTCGAATCATTGTTCATTTCCTAAATGTGACTGGTACGTTAAATTTCTTTTAAAAACTATTGCTTTAGTTATTATATATTGTATATATAATGAGTGAAAAATCCAGCTTGGAACTCCAGGACACCTTTTCTTTCCTGTTGAACTGAAATCACCTCATCTAAAGGCAAACTTCTATGCATTGGGAAGCTTGAAATATCGCTTCAGAATCGCCTTAAATTGTCCCCAACTTAAAGTTGTGCAGAGTAAACCTTCACAAATTCTACACCAGAACAAATTACAATGTTACATACTGCTATCTTCTGTTATGAAATAAAGGCATTCCTCCTTCCACAAACTCCCAAAAGCTGTTTGTGGCTCAACCGTGGCACAGTAGTTGGTGAAGATCTTGAGACTATTAAACGACATTGAGTCAATGCTCATGTTCACCAGTCTCTCTCGACTAATTTCTCTGTCAGATTTGAGACTGACTTTATATCCAGAAAAATCAACAACACTCGCTGAAGAACGCTCAAGGGGTTTCCAAGCCACTACAGCTGAAGTTTCGGAAATGTTGTTGACCTGCACTTGCACTGAAGGATCCTCCTCTAAAATCAAACAGGTGATTCTTAGAGTAAAGTTAAGAATGGTAACAGGGCAAAGTAGAGTGAAATTCGTACAGAATACAAGATGGTGTGTTAGTGTATTTAAGATAAATACGGTAAGTGATAATTCAAAATTCTCCAAATATTGCGAGCCGCAAAGCTCGATCAGTACTTAATCTGTACTCACTGTAAACGCTCGATTCGTGTCTCACACATTCTTGCGACTGATCTGGTTTTGTAGTGATACGAGTTTCCAGTCCTCCGCCACAAGTTACGCCACACCGTTTCAATAAAATACAAGTGGTCTGTTCAAAAGAGTCTGTGTTGAAATGAATCAGATACAAAGGCTAAAGATAAGTATAAGTCATTTGGATTTTGTTCGTTATATCTCCATTCTTCTTCTGAATTAGGAGGCAAACCAATTACGCAATAATTAGTTTGATGATAAATAATTTTTTGAAAATTCCTTATTTTCTTTGTATAGGTACAGTTTTCAATCGCCTATGCTATACTGTAATACCCAGTTATAATGCGTCAAATGATTTCAGGGTGGACTGAATTACTGAGTATTGATAGGGAGAAGATATGCCATTAAAAAGACCAGTGATTGGCGCGATTACAGAGGAACAAGTTATTTATGGTGTGCTTATGATAAAGTCTGATGACGAAAGTAATTGCCTTATTATGATGAGTTTAATTGTTTTAAGGGGATCTAAACTAGGTAATAAACGCAAAATATCATTAATTTTTAGCAACGCATCATGCAAAGGGATCATCTTGCAACTTAGTCAGCGTTGCTATGGTTACCTGGTGAATATAGAAACAGGAATTCTCTGTCCAATGGCCTCGTAGAGTTTGATCCGGGAAATTTTACATGAATACGCACGTGATCACTGCGACGGTAATTACTGTGTATCGCCTCGATATAATACAACTTTCCCTGCTCAAGTTGTTGAAAACAGGATATTTGCTCAGGAAATCTATTTATTTAAAAAAGAAAGAGTTTTAAAACATTTCAAATTTGTTGTCGTACTTGAGCTGAACAATGGCCCCTAAATATTGAGATGCAAAAATAATCGTAGTGTTAAGGGTTATACAGAGTTGAACCAATCTCATTGAAAGTTTATATGTTCAGAAACTTTATAATAATAATAATAATGATAATAATAATGATGATTTAAGAATAAACACTAGCGAGAAAAACACACAACGTTTCGATGACTCCATGTCATCATTCTCAAGTGAGAAGAGGATAAAAATGAATAGTTAATTTATACCGTACGAAGGTGGCAAACGTAAAAAGTTTAAAATATTTAAAATATTTAAATAAATAATTGCGCGTGTTAAGTTCATAAATGTAAACTATTAAATAAATAGTTTCGCGCGTATGGAATCCGATTGTTTGTTCAAAGAGGGCTTCATCTTCTTTATGAAAAGCATTTCATGAACTAAACAGTCCAGTTTCCCGGTGCACTTTTTAAGTACGTTGAAATGCTTGGTCAGGTCGCCGATGGTTTGTAGGCCGTGGTCGTTCTTTAGATGTTTGCCGATGGCCGAATTACGGTGCTCATTAATACGTTGATGTAAATGCCGGCTGGTGTACCCGACGTACTCTGCATCACACAGATCACATTTATAATTATATACAACGCATTGTTGGCTAACTATAGGAGGTTTAGGCTCACGTACTCTGAGATCTTCACAGATTTTGCGACTCTTGAACACGGGATGAAGGGTGTGATCGATTTTGTTGCTTAGATCTGATAATTGCCTTTTCACTGCGTCAGCTGACTTTTGATCTTTAAAAGGCAAAACCACTCGGTGAACAGCATTTTCGTTGACGGATAATTGAGCTTGCACTACTGGGTTTTCCGACCTAACTTTATTCTTAAATGTCTGACAAAATCTAATGTCATTCGAATAATGATAATAATGATAATATTAATAATAATAATAATAATAATAATAAGAGAGTTGTGACGCTGGAAATGAGCTGCCCGTGGGTTAACAATCGGACAAGAAAGGATGAAGAGAAGACACTGAAGTACAGACCCCTTCGCTGGGAACTAAGGCAGCAGTTCCCAGGCTACGAGGTGAAGCAGTATAACATCATAATGGATGCCCTCGGGGGGTGGTCACGGGAGCTGGATGTCATGATGTGCGAGCTGGTGGGAGGCAGAAGCACAGCCGTACTGCGAAAGATGCAGAGGGCAGTGCTCTCGGGTACACTGAATATTGCCCGGACTTTCAAGGTGGCAGTTTGAGTTCCTGTTAGAAGGAGGACCGTAGACACAACGGAAAAGCTTTTTAGGATTAGTTAATGTACATTTATTTTTTACTTCATGGCTCACAGGTTACGGTTTTCGCCCTGTGCTGCCTGATTAGAATGTAGCATTCAGTTGATTTCTCTGCGATAATAATAATATAGCTCAAATCCAATATACGTTTTCAAATGCACTTTACAATCTTAAAATTATCTAAAATAAATACAAAACTATGTGATAGGCTAAAAGTTAGAAAAAGTTAATAAAAGTTGTAAAATATAAAATACTGATTTAAATATGCGTTCCTCAAAAGATGAGTCGAGCTTTTTCTTGACAGTATTAAGACTCTGCTCCTCCCTCATCTCTTTTGGCAAGGAGTTCCAGAGGAGAGGGGCAGCAGCAGCAAATGCACGGTAACCAAGAGTTGCCAAGGTTCTTATAGCTAATGGTGTTTGTAGCACTATGTTATTAGATCGTAGTCCATACTTAGAAAAAAAGCATTTGCAGTTTACCTGTCCCACTGTTCATACTTAGTCCTGTGCAGCTGATCGATTCGAATGACTTCTTTCTTGTTCTCATGTGTTTCGTCCGAACTTAAATAGAAAGCGCATTCTGAGTCACACGTGGCGTAAAAACTATAATTTCCACTGACAGGCGGCACGAAATAAGCTTGTAACCGCTGACCGTAAAATTCGCCGTAATCTTTGGGCGGTGTGAACGTTGGAAGAATTTCAACATTTGTTGGGTAGTTTGGATATCTTGGATTCGTCGTCAGATGAGTCAGAAACCAGCCACCGTTGAGACCAGTCCATGTCTCTCGTCGGACCCCTCGATATTCTGTTTTAATAAATATCAATAGAAAATTCAAATTTGATGGATCACTCGTTTTGTTAATGAAAAAATATTCTTTTAACCTGACTCACAAAAAATATGGGTACAAAAAAGGTATCCTCTACGTACATGTATCATAGGTGCTTATACGTTCGTTGTAGTGGCGGTTGAAAATGTTTCCCAACGTTTGAAGAAACAGCCGTACCATAGCTTTTTAAATGATTTATCGGTATTGTGTCGATAAGTTCGATCTACAATCCTAGCTTAATACAATTTCATCTTTTAAACTGAGGTGTTTTCAGTCAACAGCGCCGCTGAAGATTTTAATGATCGCCTTTAAATATTGTAAATGTCTCATTTTTCGTTACCAACTTTTCCGGAAAGAAATTCAAAGAGAACTGATAACGCATTGGTTAACAAAAGCGAATCAATTATTAGTAGAAGATGTAGAGACAGAACTGTTTTACCCTTTTTTTAAATTTCTTCTTGACTCCTATTAATCTCGGGCTCTATATCCCTTGTAAACATTTATCGATCTATATAACATCATGCATAAGCTCTTGATCGACATTCGCTCTTTCGCTAATTCAGTTTCTCATCGTCAAGACTCGGCTATATAGTGTCGAGTTGCTTTATAAAACGTCAATTGTAATTACACTGGCAAATGATAAGTGAAAGGTGGACTGAACTATTTGGTGCTTGGGATGCCTGCTGTTTTAAGCAGCACTTGACAAATATGTTCTAAAATTCTCCACCGGGTACCATTTTACAAATATCTTGATATTCTTTTCAAAGACGAAGAATTTTTGCGGATTACCTGATATTTTATTAATGTCTTTTTGTACTGCCTTGTTAATTAAATTTTCAAGGACAAATAGTGATTTCCTCAGCTTCTTTGAAAATTTTTTCTCCTCAGAGCTTGCTATGAAATTTTGACCCTCCAATTTGAAAATTAGACTAAAAACTATATGTTACAACTCATGTACATGGTGCGAAATAAGTTTTCCCCTTGATCGAATACTCTCACCTTTGGGAATGCATGTGGTTATTTCCCCGATTGATAATTTCGTTACGCCAATCGAAACGAATAGCTGAAAAAAAAAATTAAGACCAACTTATAAAACATTCATTTACAATAAGAAATTGCATTGAAGAACTTATCTTACTTGTAATATCGAGGAAGACATTAAAATTGGAGAGCAATTGATTCTAATTCTTTAACTGAGAAAAAAACAATAATCAAACTTGTCGTTTTTTTCAATTCTTTTCTGATTCTGCTCTGGGAAAATTTACATCTGACTTGTGATATAATTTGTCACATCACAGCGGATATTACATGGAATAGTCAATCTAAACAAAACTTCTAAAAACAAAGGAGACAGCGTTTATTCATTGTGTGGTTTTCAACTTCAAATAGTCAAAACATCCTATTAAGATGGCAATATAAAACTTTCACAGATGTCTTTATTCAGACACATATTTCCTATCACATAAATTAAATTTTGTTTTAAAAGTGTTTCGCATTCTCCAAACAAAGATGAATTACTTATTGGCTTTTGTTTTGTATTTCCACAAAAGTAAAACTGTACCAAAACAAAACTGTAGACACGAAACAGATCATAACTATTGTCGTTCTTGTTCAAAAAAGCATCTTGCTCAGATAAAAATCGCCTTTCAATTTTTTCTTTTAATAAGGTCTGCATTATGTGAAAAACTGATGCTTTCAAAATTGATGTGGTTAGAAGTATAAAGGTGACTTCAATTAATTTGTAGACAACGAAAAGTTTCTGTGGTTATCTGTAAAATAATCAGTGTGGCTAAATAACAGGAAATTCTAATCATGCTATTGTTATTGTTCCATAAACATCTCAATAACTTATTTTTTTGTTGCTTGCTTAAAAAATCTGCAACTGACTTTTCACCCGAATCAGACTCAATCAATTAGATGTTTGGGGAGGGGACTAAAAACAAACTGCTTTGCAATCGGTTGTGAAAAATTTCACTTATAACTTTTAAATTTTGTATTTTAATAAAGATCAATCCATTTAAGCCTAAATGCTAGTACTGAATATTATAGTGATTCTAAAATTTTTTTATTTGATCCTCGCAAAGCCATTTCTGAGAGAAAAGGAAACATTTTGAAGATTTCTGTCCATTTTCAATGATACTAAAATAGCTCAAAGGAGTCTAATCAGTTCAACTTCCTTCCAGGACGTTCACGAAATTTTTAATCTATAAATGAACTTGAGTACTATGGGAGCTTTGAAAACCCTTATTCCCAGATCAAGATAACTCATTGATTTATATCAGTTGGGGGGAGAATACGTGACTCTTCTCATAGCCAGAAAATAAACAGCATCCGATGCTATGTTTGGATTTTTCAACGTAACTTATTTTGCGTTTATTCAAGTATATTAAATAATGCCTAATATGCTAGCCCAAGACGAGAATATCCGATGTATCTTTCTTATCGCCTGTTAGACTCCAAATATCCGAGGAAAACAAAGAAAGTTATTGGTAATTCACTTTACCGGAATTTGAATGTTATTCATTCGCCGTTGTGTTGTTTCCAACCAGATTCTATCTGGCAAGCGCTATGGAATAATTAGTATATGGTTTTGTAGTAATGCAACAAAAATATTACTTGCTTTTCGGAAATTGGGGGTTTGCTTATATTTTCACAGCGAGATCTATGTTTCTGCGTTCAGTATTCAAACCTGAATTATTTAGTTCTTACTAACCGAGCGGGAGGTCTGTATAGGAGAATCTTGACCGAGGTCGCCAGTACAGACCGAACGCAGTGAGGTCTGTACCATCGACCGAGGTCAAGATTCTCCCATACAGACCGACCTAGCTCGGTTAATAAGATGTTTATTATATGGCTGTGTCTTACATACCAATTTTTTACATTCTTTGTACCTTCTTTTTTTTAGACCGGTCTAGATGCCGGTCTAGATGGGAAAATCTAGACCGCTCTCAATATTGATTTCAGCCAATCAAATTCGTGAATTAGGTAGTTACCAGTCTTTGTGAGACAAAGCCATATAATAACGTGCAATATTGATGATCTACGAGTGATGTTTCCAATTACTTTTTTTCCAATCAATGTCAAGGTCGTTCAGATTAAAATCCGTACCCATGGGCCATTAGGAAAATCTTCACAAAGTAGAGGGATTTATTTTTCCGGAATACATATCGCTGACAGCCTCATCTTCATCCTCATATAATCATGATTATCTTCGTCATCATCGTTATCATTATCAATGAATCTAAGAACTTTTAGACTTAAAATGCTCTATACCTTGATCTTTAAAACCACACGGTCGAAGGCAATTAATTTGGCGGCACCAAAAGAGATAAGTTCCCACGCTTGTGCCTGGTAATGCACGCGGTAACGCAAGGAAATGGCGAAATTTCTTCAAAATCGTCAAATCCCCCAGGCTGATTTCGCCTCGACGAATTCAAAACTCGTCAAAATCGCCAATTCCGCTTTAATGAATTTGACTGAAATTCGCTAAAATCGTCAAATCTATGAACATTCTAGACATATCCCAACTCCCAAGCAAAAAGAACAACTGAATCTCCTTTGGAGATGTGTGCTGGTAGAATAAATAGGAATTGCAATCATTGGGTGCAGTGTAATGCCTTTGTACAGTTATAATTGCTTAGCATTTTTATTATTTAAAAAGTCGCATTATTGGTGAATATATTCATAATATGGCGAAGGCTATTCTCGTCGTCGGAAAGGAAAGGGCACCTCCCACAGTACAAAAAAATATATCTACAAAATGTTAAGAATTTATCTTGAAACTTCAACTTGAGACTTCGCCTTAAACTAAGAAAATCTCACACCCAAAGAGTCATTTCTGTTCCCATGATCTTCTTAAATAGCTTTGTTTTGACTAGTGTAACTAGAGGCGATATTTTTAACAGCATGGAAGAAATTAAAACTATCCGATAGCTTATTATACAGAAAGCAAAGCCGCGGGACTTATATTTAGATTGGAAAGTTGTTATCTTAATAGTCCATTTTACAGTTGTGTGCTTGGTTGCCAAGCCTTTGAATGGGAGTGAGGCTAGGGGTGACCTTGTTATGATACAAACCTTGCTGCCTTTCAAATGTAAATCACTTTGTTATCATGCTAAGTAGATACAGGTCTCTATCACAACAAGGTCACCTTTAGCCTCACTCTGAATCAAAGGCTTGGCAACTAAGTACACAACTGTAAAATGGCCCATTCAAGGAAACAGAAAAAATCCTAAATACAAAATGTTATTAGGTATTTAATTACCTAGTCTAACATGATTTTTCATCTTTTTTTTTAACCACGAGACTAAATTCGAGTTTTTTTTTTCAGAAGCCTGCTTCCTTGATTATTCTGTGATGTAAAGTGATACGATTTCCATCAAAATTGTAAACTCATTTGTAAAAATCCTGCAAATGATAATCACTCATGAAAAGGTACGTTATTAAAGTTTTTGTTAAAAAACGGGACATGAAATAATTAGCTTTTTTGCAAAATGAATTGCTGAATTTTAAACGTTGTTTTCGCTAAGAACTTTGAATAATACTTAAGAAAATTTAGATTGTTTTGAAGAGTTCTTAAAACTTACCGCCCACCGGGACTTAAACAAATTAATGCAAATGAATTCTTTAACTATGTTAATAATTAGCCGTGCACTTAAGGTTTTCAGTTGTGATATGAGTACATCAATTCATGTTAATGAGCTACATGCATTTCTCTTTATTCAAATAGGGAGAATCAGATTAAATCTCAGTCATTTTGATTAAGCAGATCAACTTGTGAACTCGATAAATCTGTAAGCTCGCCTTTAAATGAATACTTACAAGAGAACACTGAGATTTATATACATTAGGTATCTGCCAAGATACAGTGAACCGAAACTTTTAATGATGCTGTCAGAATTTTAGTCAAATATGGGGAAGGATTCATTATGTCACTCATCACAGGAAACTAAAAATATTCCTTTCACACTGACCACGTATTTTGCTAGCTTGCCAATTAGAACCCCAAACCTTATTTTTATTTTAGACTTAAATCGTGTCTACTTGTTTATGAATATTTCTTTAGTCTAAATCAGTTTTTTTCGGTTCTATTTTAAGGCGTAGATCTCAGTGCAAAATATTTAAATAGAAAACTTCCACTGATGTTTTCGCCCTTACTAGAATGAAGTCAAATGTCAGTGTACCAATTGATCGGTACATGACCGATTATGCATTAGATACCAAGCTTGTTTCATGATTTAGATTTCGGTGACCTCTCTGAAGTGATCAGACCAGAGTCGCAAGCGCCATGCCTGCCTACACTGCGTCAGGAAAAGTGCAGGAAAGCGAATAGAGATTCAGACGAAATGACTGATAGGAGATACCTAAATAACATATTGGGTTTCACCCCAGATATGTTTGATAAATATCATATTTTGGTTTTTCGTAAAAATTATGCAGGTAAAATGTACTTACCAACGATACTTCAAAGCAGTATAGAGAGCACATTTTGTTTACTTCATGAGATCTCTGAAATGTTCCTGTTTATAAAACGTTGATATATTACTCTGCGGTTTATACAAATTCAAGGTGTGAACATTTCAATTCCTTAAATTTATTCACAGCCTCTTCGTGCCTGTTTTGATCAACTGATTGGCTGGTCTAATTTTCCTCAGCGGGCCCATAGCATCTCTTACTTTGTACTGTTGTTGTTTCGCAGTGGTTTTATTTATTTTAAGGTCGCTTTCAGGATGCCGATGAAATTCAATTTCCGTCTTTATATTGAGGGAAGAGAAAGGGTACTTGAAATCGGGAATCACTCGTTATTTACAGAAGACAACATCTAAGTGGAATAATTGTTAAATTCAACAAAACCACGCTTTGAGGAAATCTTAAACTGAACGTGGAAAATTTACATTTAAAAGTATTACTTCTGAGTAATCTATATCAAAATTACCTAAAACCGAGCGTTTTTGGGCGGAATTTGCAAGGGATATAAACCAACTTCAAACAGGACGTTAGGTTTCACGTCAAATAACCACTCAATTTTATTTAGAAAACGTCTTTTGTCTTTACACAATGCCTAAGCTAAAGACCCGCCGGGTATCGCCCCATCAATCAATTTAAACAGATCCCATAAGTGAGAAGGTCTTTATTCGTATTCAACGTTATGCGTGAGGTTCCAAAACCCACAAATAAAAATCCTTGGTATAATCAATTCTTAACAATTTTTTTTTACAGATAAATTCAAGAGTTTTTTCAGGGAACAAAAAGCAGAGATGTCACCTCAATGCCTTGGTGATAATAATTATCAATAATCGCCTCACCTGTTTAAAATTAGCATTTCTTCGCTTTTCCAGCAGCATCTATTTATCTTAGGATAGCGCTGCAAAACAATTAAGTTTTCCCATGCTGATTAGCATCACTACAATTAGAATAACTGTTTCAACACTTGTCAGTAGTTAGAAGCGCCAAATTTTCTCTTTCAGCCTTGAATTGACATTGATTAGAATTGAGGAAACTATTCATCAAGTTATTTCGAATCTCAATATTTTATGGACCTATTAGTACCACTAAATAAAACATAGATATAGAAATGTTACTGTATGTAATTACGAGCATGCATCACATTGCTGTACGTTCGGCATTAATGCAAAATATGGGATATGACTAGAATATATTCGAATATTTGCTGAATAAATTCAACTTTCAGCTTTGTTGTATTTTTTTTCGTAATTACCTCCTACTTTACTTTTAAATCCCATTTATCTTTGCATGTTTGTGTTTTTATCTCGATTGACGATGAAGGTTCTCGCGCCTTCCGTCGCAGTTATAACTTGTGTAATTTGTGAGCCATTTTTTCTTTTCCACATTTCATAGTACTATCTTTAATTTGTACAAGGTTACTCACCGTATCTCTTTAACTATTTCACTCAGTAAGATGAGCACCTGAGGTACAAATTAGCATTAAAACTAAGACAGAAGAGAAACGATAAAGATAAAGGAGAGACGAATTACGCATATTGCCGACGACAAACTTGACACATGGTCTCATCGACAAACCTATCGACAAGAGATAATAAATCGACTATAACAAACCTTTCACAGTTGTAGAAATGAACGAATTTTGTCCCTTTATGATTATCAACGATCTACATGAAAATTTGAACTTAAAGACTCCGGCTTAACTCTAAAGTAGAACCAATGAGCACTCGAGTCTTACTTTAATTTCTTATCTCTCTGTGTGTCAATTATTGATCCATATGCTAGCGTGAAACCTTAAATTTGTAGCTAATAAGCATTAAAGATGACCTGAAGTGAAAAGTGTCTAGTTGATTTATGTCCCGTAATTATCAAAAGCCGCCTAACAACCAATTATAGTTACTTAAAGATAAAGTACTGATGCGAGCTATCGACAAGCACACACATTTCCTACGGTAATATGTATGGACCAAAAGTTTAAATTTATGTTAAGGATGGAGAATTCAGAACCATTTTTTGGCCTAATTTCCGTCAAACCACGAACTCGAAGTCTGTAACCCTTTTAATTTTTAGGCAAAGTTGTCTGTCTGAAAAAATAAAACAAACAAACAGACCAAAGCAGCAACGTTTTTTGAAGGAACATTTGTTTTGTCTCATTTTGTGATAATCGTTGCACTTTGCAATACCTGTTGGGCTGTCGCCATTACTGATAGTAATGACAGTCATCCATGGGTCTACTAAACCTCCCTACAAGATTTACACAAACTTTATTTTAAAGTACTACAGGTGTAAAGTGCGACTGAGCAAACACGTACAAGGGTTTATTATGGTTCTGTGAGTAATTTGGCTTAAATTTCATAATTTGCCATCCTTTTCAGTCTTCGCCACCATTAGCCATCCTTGTTATGTTGTTATCTAGTAGTATCTCTTCAGTGTTTTTCCATCTTACAGAACTGATATTTTGAATTTATTTGCAATCTGTTTTAATATATTTCATCCTTTGCCTTACTCTTTCATTGCTGGTTTGTCAGAACCTCTTTGTATCTTACCGAACTGGTATATTTTTTTTCATTCTGTATTCATTCTTCTTTCTCTTTGGTTTTCCTTGATTTCTTTTATTTTATGCATGGTGGTCTCTAGCTTTGGTTTTTTTTCCCCTCTCATCAAAATAAAACTTTCAGTCATCTACAGTCCTTGCTCATCCTTGTTTAATAATTTCCTCTTCCGTGTTTTTCTTCCTTAACAAACTAATATTTTGTGTTCCTTCTAAAAGGTAGTAAAAATGATTCAAAATGATATCCAGACACTACAAAAAGTCCCTCGTACGTAAATGTTTCGCGCACACTGACAGAGTTGAGCTCATTGAGAAACAAACGGGAACTATGTGAATAAGACGAAAGCCTTAGTTCTTGATAATTCTCAACAAGAGAATTCTTTTGAGTAAGCTTGGTTACTTTTATAAACCAACTTTTTATTCTAACACTGACAAGATGCCTTTTAGTAGTAACATCCTATGTCAAAATTTAAAAGATGAGGAACACACCTTTTTCTCAGTTACTGATCTTACCTTACTCGCCCCTTAGGATCTGATCACGAAGAAAACAGTTGAGGCAGTTGATGATCCCAAATGACACGGAATATGCTAAGTTCATCACGTTTACCTTGGTTGATAATGTAAATAGAGACAACGCTGATGAGGCCACTTGTGATTAATGAGTTTTGAAAAGAAATGCATATCAAGCTTTCCGAATTCGTTTAAATTTGGAGCTATCCTTTGCAACTTTCGCACTTCTCACCTCTAGGAAAAGAAAAGTGTTAAATTGGACGATTTTTTCGTTCCTTCCTTAAAATCGAAGTGAGAAGAACGGAACTAATGACGAACAAATTAAAGCAATTTTTTTCCTTTAAAATACATTGTTTACTTTTTCTCTTTTGAACATCGTATTTCGCTTAAAAAGACTCGTTTTTGCAATTATTTCTTGAAAAAAATTGCTTTATCCGAATTACATCAAGAATTTGACCATTTATAATCGTTCCCATCGGACGAGGCAGTTCATTTGCTGCAGCATTAGTTCAAAATCAGGAACAGACTAAGATTCTTTAGATGTTGACTTACCTAGTGCCTTCAGTCAATATTCTATTCGTGTTGTAAGCTGTTCCTCATGTAAAAACAGATATAGATTTGGATTTGATATTGCGTCAAATGGAAAAACGTATTTTCCTGTTATCCTTTCTTGCTGTGTAATTTAGAATATTTCGTGTTTATCGCCGTTAGGAAATACAGTCCTGACGACAGCGTTCCTCTTGGAGCAGACAACTTGACTGCGTTTGATGAAGTGATATTTCTCAGACATTTCAAGTTGAGGATACTCACGGGAAGGTGGAGAATAATGATGCAGATCGATTCTGGAATTTTGTACCAAAAGCAAAATTTACTCACGAAGTGCAGAGTTGGATTTCCGCAAGAAGATTGGATTCACATCCTTTAGCCGTTGTTCTTAAAATCCTATCTACCAGGCTACTATTCCTCTACAAATAGAAGAGGAAACTTTACGTGACTGATTTCTGGCAAGTAGTAAAATTGAGTATGTTTCGAATCAAGTCCCGGATGTTGTTTCTTTTGAGTTTTTCAAGTCGTCTATTGTACTTAAAATCGACAGGAGTCATCCAGTTAAAGTATTCATGAGTAGACATTTCATTTTTTGAACTTGGCCTCTACAGATAAACGGAAAGACGTAACAATATGCAATTTACATCAAAAAGAAAAAACAGGACGCGTATTGACTCTGCCAGTAGCGTGCAATTTGCAATCATCACCGAGAACGGAATAAAACGGCTCCCTGTTTTTTGTTTCAAAATGAGATCTATATTCGCTTAAGCCTAGTTTGTACGTCGCGCTACAGTCGAATTTAATTTAGACGAATTTAACTCAAGGCCCCACAAGCAATTAAATTCGACGATAGCGCGACGTCTAAAACGAATTAAGTTCGTCTGGTCAATTAAATTCGTCTTTGACGTTTTATCCGCCTTGGTAAGACGGATAAAATATCGATAACGCGTCTTCAGTTTTAACGTCGCATTGGCGTCGCGTCGAATGAAATGCAGACATTTTTTTAATGTGTTTCAAAATGACACCTCTGACCAGAGGTACTGCATTTGGGAAGAGAATTAAGGGTAAATGTCTCTTAAGATCAAAGAAAAAATGAAAAAATCGCGGACAAGGTTAAGACATTGTTTTGTCCCATTTTTTGTCTATAGGTAACTATTGGTACTGCTTAAAGTGAAGTGAGGTTAATTTGTGTAAATATTCATTTTAATGGAAATAAATCGTTACCAACTGCATGATCGAAAATTAGTGCGCGCGAACTCTAAATTGTGCAGTTTTTAGGCCGTCCTTGCTTGAACTACAACAGCAGGACTTCTCTAGCTATAGATATATACGATATCTATAGCTATAGATATACATATCTATAGCTATAGATATACATATCTAAAGATATACATATCTAAAGATATACATATACAGCTATAGATATACATATCTATAGCTATAGATATCGTCCTTGCATGAAATGCAACAGCAGGACTTCTCTAGCTATAGATATATACGATATCTATAGCTATAGATATACATATCTATAGCTATACATATACATATCTATAGCTATACATATACATATCTATAGCTATAGATATACATATCTATAGCTATACATATACATATCTATAGCTATAGATATACATATCTATAGCTATAGATATACATATCTATAGCTATAGATATACATATCTATAGATATACATATCTATAGCTATAGATATACATATCTATAGCTATAGATATACACGATATCTATAGCTATAGATATCGTCCTTGCATGAAATGCAACAGCAGGACTTCTCTAGCTATAGATATACACATGTGGCCTTCCATTACCAGATATAGTGATATTTTTTGTATCGTGTCCTTCCTGATGAAACCACGGGTTAGTTACCAGTGGATGTGTTCGACATTTTTAATTCATGCCAAACCCGGTCTAATATAGTGTGGCAAAAAAGCATGTGGTAGTTTCTCAAAATCTCCAGCAATACTATCACGAGGGCTTATAAGGTGGATCTTCAAATTCATGGTTTTATTTTTCTGGTATCTTCTGCTGTTTTGATATACCAACCAACCAAACTTCGCTAAAAATTATAAATGGCGCCATAGGGAATGAACAAAATCAACATTGCAAAGCACTGTTTGAGTCGCAGCCGCGCTTAGCTTTTATGTTTGCTTTGACATCAATAGTTCCTTACCTTAGAAATAATTTATAGGCCCTTGTTCTTCCGCTTGGAAGATGTTTTCCAAATACTGTCCTTTGCAATTTTTTGTAAAGAGGGCCGACCAGCTAACTCATTGAAGCCACTGAGTCGGGATGAGTAAAATAAAGTTAGTACTTGTTATTGTCATTTTCTACGGCGTATCGCAACCCAGTTACGTTTAGTCTACTTTGATCCTAATTTTGTTTTGTTTTTTGACGTCCCACACAAAAGGGTCTCGTCCAAAACGGCTGGTAACGCTGTAGGGATTTGCCAGATTTGAATTAATTTTTCACAGGTTCCTGTCACTCTGCGTGACATATGATAATCTATCACGTAACGAGATCAACAAACAATTCATTCTGCCTCACATATAAAATCTAGACAAATATATTGTCATCAGGAACGAAAATGATACAACAAAGAAATAGACTTTACAAAATTTCACAAATATAAACCGTACCGTGAACACCTTACGGAATGAAAATAAGGATAATTTTTTCCCACGGGAAACAAAAGTGATCGGTCAACGAAAGTAAACAAATAATCGTCGGTGAAAGGAATAAAGACAACGGTTGCTTTAACTCCAGCAGAAAAAGAATGTCTTGTTCTTTCCTTGGTATTGTGGGTGGCATTTGTGGCGCAGAGGAACGCGCAAGGCATCAGTCCACTCAAACAGTATCTCTGTCATCATGCGGCATGGATATCAGAAGCCACAAGCGTTTTTTACAATGTTCAGGTGTTGAGACAGAGATTGAACTTATCTTAGCAAGAAGCGGGATTTTCGTGAAGCCCGTCAATTTTTCAGAAATGACTGTTTGCCCATTACATCGATCAAGCCTTTGAATTGGATTGAGAAGAGGAGGTAGATTATGTTCTGTGCCACAGGATGTTTCCGGTCACAAAAAGGAATCTAAAGAAGTACCCGCAGCAGAAAGCGGAATTACTTTGCAGCACTCAATACAATTTTTGAACTTACGAAAAACATCGTACCCGTCGGATCTGGTAAGCGATTACAATGAGTCACAATCTTGTAAGAATCGACGTCCCACTAGTTTATTCTCATTCTACGTAATTGGATGAACATCCTTATAGCTTCTCATTTCAAGCTGAGTACTTGGCGAGAATCACAGACTTCATATCTTAACTTCAAATCACTTTGCTGTCGCGTAAAACAACGTCAAGTTTAACAGCAAAATTATTTTCACGTCTTTTCAGGATTTTTGCAAATATTTTTCCGTCGGGAAACACTGGCGTTCATTCAACATTTTCGTTTCTCTCAAAACTTATTCAAAACCAGTGATGGGCTCCTGCCAAAACTAATTAATTGCGTGGGGAACGCTCGAATTGAAATATTCACAGATATTTTAATTACTTCTAACAATGCGAGAATAAAAAGAAAGGAATGTAAATTACTGACTTGTGACAAGTTTAACTATAGCATGTGTCATCAATTTGGGCCGGGTTTGTGGGGCTTTTGCCTGGGCTAGTTTTGTTCTTTTGCCACATGCAGAGCTATTTGTTCGAGGAGGATGTGTAAGGTAAAAAAAAGTATATATTAATTATTTCTCTCAAAATATTAAAGGAATTTGTGTGCGATGTCGACAGCCCTAGCAAAAATAAAAATCGATCAGCTACAATTGCAGAGCTTGGGTGCCACAGGAGGTGTGGAAAACATCACAGAAGGTCTAAGTGGTGTAACCTTGGTAAGTTTCTTCAAAGTGTTCCTGAAGAATTTCCATCCAATATAACTAATAAAAGTGGAAAACCTTAACGTATCCTCTGGATTCTCCCTTCTCCGCCCTTTTCATGCCTAGCGATTCAACCCAGGCGGGAGAACGGCGTGTACAGACTAACTTGCAGGCGAATGCTCAAACGCCGCCATTGCCGTTCGTCATCGACTAGGCAAAACCATACATAAAACAAGAATTGGATAGGCATGCCCTGCCTTATGCAATAGCGAAAATCAGACCTGAAAAAAATCAGGCCTGTACGGGACTCGAACCACTGACCTCTGCGATACTAGTGCAGCGCTCTACCAATTGAGCTAACAAGCCAACTGGGAGCATAAATAGCGCTATCTACGGCGAGGATCGTGCATCATACGTATCTAATACCGCATTTCAAAATATATGAACTTCATATATTCATTGTATCTCATTTATCACTTTCACGGGTTTATTACCAATCAACTTAACGGCCTGCTCCCAGTTGGCTTGTTAGCTCAATTGGTAGAGCGCTGCACTAGTATCGCAGAGGTCAGTGGTTCGAGTCCCGTACAGGCCTGATTTTTTTCAGGTGTGATTTTCGCTATTGCATAAATAGCGCTATCTACTGCGGGGATCGTGCATCATACGTATCTAATACCGGAGTTCAAAATATATGAACTTCATATATTCATTGTATCTCAGAATTGAACCTGTAAAATTAAAACATTTTGTTTCTTTCATAACGAGTCCACACATTATTCAAGATGTTCCTTTCGGGAAAAAAACCTCTGAAATTATCAACTGGGGAAATCATAAAAACACCCAATTTTATCAGAGCAATGATGCCAGAGCGTATTGTTCAGCAGTATCAACAATACTGCTGTGAAACCAACTTTGAGCCTATGCCTAAGAGAACTCTACAGAGAGTTTTGGCCGTGTGTTCTTCATCTGTTCGCAAGTCTCTGCAAGGACTTGATAGCTTTTCAACATCAGGAGAGGAAGCATTTGATGCCTTAGAAGAACTCGTAGACAAGCTTGTTGACTGTGGCAAGACTCAGCAATGGGCGAGGGAAAGTAAGCAGCGACTTCGTTTGTCGAAGCAGTAGCTAAAGGGCGACTACAAGGTGGTGGGTGCATATTTCATAGTTAGGCGTTGCCTTTGCAGAAGTGATGTAGTAAACTTAATACTATGATTCACAGCTGCCTCTTTCTTTCTCTCCAAGTCTTCTCTATGAAAACAACAGTTTACAATTCACTGTAATACGCTTCCACACATGTATACAGAGCTGAGAATTGGTTACGTAATCTTTTTGAAATGTCGATCATATGCACATGCGTTGCTTTGCAAATATGCACTAAATCACGCGCTTGTCATTTTACTTTTTATGCGCTAAGTGACCCAAACAACGCTGAATTTCATTTCGGGGCTCCTGCGACCATCTCCACAATGAGTCATGTGAACAGTGTTATGAGTTACAGGAAATATTACGTACCATAGAAGATGAGTGTTCAAGTGCGCTCTCGTCAGCGGAAGATCAAGCTGACATGCAGCATACCATCAAGCAGGCAAGGGATGATATCACTAGCTGGAAAGCCCATCAGCTACGTTCAGTCCACCAAGCTGAGGCGAAGCATTCAGTTCCAGCCAAACTCAACAGCCGATCAGTGCTGTTAGTCCAGGACTTGGCAATGAAATACATGCCCCGAAAATATCGAGAGGCACAGTCAGATTGGTTTGCGAAGCGAGGATTGCCATGGCACATTAGCGTTGCCATAAGACGGTCGGAGGATTCTGAGCACTTTGAATCTCAGACACTTCCTCACGTATTTCAAAGCTGCGCCCAAGACAGTGTGACTGTGGCTTCGATAATGCTTAACTGCCTTACTACCCTGAAAAAGGAAATTCCAGAGCTGGAAATGGCTTATTACAAACAAGATAACGCTGGCTGTTATCACAGCGGAAATTCAATCGTCTCACCTAAGCTGGCCGGTGATGCCGTGGAGGTGGCTGTTGTAAGAAACGACTTTTCGGACCCTCAAGGGGGAAACGGGGTATGTGATCGCAAAGCAGCAACAATCAAGGGAGACGTTGGAAGTATTATTTCCCTTTTAAAGTTACATAGGCAATACAGATGTCTTGTAATCTTTGATAAATTGCTGCTTCACTTTCTTTTTAAACAAAGACAATGAAGATAATTTTATATCTTCGTCAATGAAATTCCATAATGATGGACCTTGAAATCTGATATTGAAAATACCATAATTTGTTCTTGCTTTTGGAAGATAATAAGACTGTTTTGCACCAAGCCTTGTATTATAGGTAAGGATTTGCGAAATTTTTACTAAAAAAAAAGAATTAAAGACTGATGGCAATAATTGATTATGACATTTATACATAAAGATTGCTAAATGAAAAGTTACTAGGCCTAGGAATTTTATAATTTCAAGAGATTTAAATAAAGGACTAGAGTGCTCATCAAATCTAGAAAAGGTAATTGATCGCATTGCTCTTTTTTGTAAAATGAAAATTGGTTGGAGAGTGTTCTTATAGGTATTTCCCCAGATAATTATTCCATAGGTCAAAAAAGGATATATAAGTGCATAGTATAAGCTTAATAAAATATCAAGGATAGAGAGGATACCAGTGATTCTTCTAATTTTCTTAACAATTCATTCAACATGGTGTTGTACGAGAGTTTTACCAAGCCTTCCCCTCACAGTTTTGTGACGTTGAGCAGAACTACCAAATAAGGTGGTGAGCACGTGCGTGTGAGAAAAGTGAAGCAGGTGGTGAGAGCGCGAGTTTATGGAAAGTTTTTCCATCGAATTTAGTGAGAGTTTCGTGAATTAGATTGAAGCGGAATAAACCAGAAAATTGTGTTATTGTGAGTTCTATGGGCTATTTCATTGTTCGGCTCAGTGTTTCCAGTTCAAGTGTGAATGAATTAGGATGCCCAGATACCTTATACAGAACTCTCGCTTAAGTTGCTTATTATTTATAGCCAGCATGAAATTTTGACATTCAAGTTTCTTTTGAGGTGCGTGGAAAATTACAAAATTTGACTTAGCTTTTCTACATTGAGTGAGAGCTTATTGGCATAGAGCCATATGTGAATATTACTTAATTCAACATTTATGTTTGATTCTAGCATAGAGAAAGTTTTACTTTTATAAAACAAATTTGCATCATCTGCAAAGAGATGAAATTCAAAGATATCTGAGCAACAATGAAATCATTTACATATAGTAAAAACAACAGAGGGCCAAGTACTGATCCCTGTGGTACTCCACAACTTACATTTTACATTTTGTGGATGTTGCATTATTGACAGTAACAACTTGTTGTCGGCCACTGAGGTAGGAAATAAACCAATCTTTGGCAAGACCTCGAAAACCGTAATACTCTAGTTTCTTAAAGAAAATTTGATGATTGACGGTGTCAAATGCTTTGGTAAAATCAAGGAATATACCACAGGAATAGCTTCGATCATCAATTGCTTTCTGAATTTTGTCAATTATGCAAAGAATTGCATGGTCAGTACTGTGCTTAGTTCTGAAACCATATTGGTTTTCAAATGAGACTGTTTTTTTCTAAGAATCTGATTAGTCTATTATACAAAGGTTTTTCTAGGAGCTTACTAAAGACAGAGATACGGGAGATGGGACGGTAATTGCACAAGGATGACTGTGATCCTTTTTGAACACAGGTACAACGTTTGCTATTATAAAATCACTGGGAACAACTCCAGTTAAAAAAAGAAGCATTAAAAGCTATCTCCAAAGGTTTTGATATATAGACTTTTAGCATTTGTAGTATATCAATTGGAATGCTGAGTGGCCCTACAGACTTGCCAGTTTTAACTTAGATATTTCAGTTTCAATTTCGCTACAAGTTACAGGAAAAAATACATACAGGATTATTCAGATATACCATTGGGCTATTGGATACACTTGGTATTTCACTTTCTAGGTTTTTACCAATATTGGCAAAATAATCATTAAATGCATTGGCAACAAGTTTAGGTTCAGTTATTTCTAAGTTGTTTTCTAGCCTTTGGCTAGTTTGCGGCTTAAATTTTACTATTTGCTTAATATTTGCTTAAATTTTACTATTTGCCAAGTTCGAAGGAGTCATGAGGCAGCCCGAAAAATTGGAAATCCTAGACTCGCCATCGCAGAATCCAAGTGGGGCACCGACGTTCACGATTGTGAGACACGGCCATATCAAGAAAAGCTCTGTCAAAGCAGATTTCTCAGCTGAAAGTGAAAACCAAGATTGAAGCTGTATTGGGGAATGTAAGCCAGATGACATGCTTTTCCCTTGTCCAGAAGAAGGATGCATAAAAGCATACAGTCGCTTTTCAAACCTCTAGGCACACCTAGACACTGGAAAACACCAAATGATGCTCGAACGGGAAACTCTCTACGATAAAGCTAAAAGCGTTTATTCTTCTAAGCTGACGGAGGGACGCAGTCGAATACCAAGCGTTCAAGTTACTGCACAATCAAAGAGTGACGGCTTGCCGCCTCTTCCAATGGGTTGGGCCCTGAGGACAATTAAGAACAAGGTGCGTTTTACCGAGAAACAGACCGAATTCTTAACTGAACAATTTCAAAAAGGGGAGTATGGTGGACGAAAAAGCGATCCACAGGAAGTTTCGAAAACCATGAGCCTAGCAAGAGACCAAGCGGGAGAACGCCGATTTCAACCCGATGAAGTCCTTACGTCGCAGCAGATTAGTGGCTTCTTCAGTCGTCTTTCAGCAAAGAAGCGATTAGAAGTTACAGCTGCCGGTAATGAAGCAAAAGCTAGTGAGGTCTCAGATGTGGACATGGAGAGCGTCGACGAGGACGAAATTCCCGTAGAAGCTGAGAGTCAACTATTTGCAATGTGTGCAAATGTGATGAGAGATGTGGCTATTCAGCATCCGATTGTATCTTTCGATCTTAACATCTGCGAACTTGTACAAAAACGTACACTCATAACTTTAAGAGTGGCTAGGCTAAGAGAAATGTGCATCGACCTTGGGCTGGATATTTCTGACATTTCACCTCAGAAGAGGAAAAAGCCATTTATCGCACGACTCACACAATTAGTCCAGGAGTGTACCTGTTCTTCCAAATAACTGAGCAATGAACGTTTTACGATTAACTGATCCGCCGATTAAAAAGCAGTGCTTGTAAAATTTATAAGAAGGCGTTACTTGACAGTAGAGTCCTACATATCAGATTTCAGTCACTCGAGCTCACCAGGAGCGGATCCAGGATTAAGTCAAGGGGGGTTCGGAAAATTGTCCGAAGGCATGCTCTCCCAGGAGATTTTGAAAATTAGTTCTTCGGAAACATTATTTCCAGCATTTTAAGGGAAAATTTAGAAGGTTCCACTGAACCGCCCGAACCACCCCTGGATCCGCCCCAGCTCACCACTGTTTGTGAACTTCCTTATCTTTGCGTTGGACGATTTTCAGTGTATTCGAAACTGGCGAGTGCAAGATAGGATAGGATAGGATAGGATAGGATAGGACAGGATAATTTATTTAATGTCAAAATTACACAGGGGGTGGTCTCCCAGTCCCCCCGAGCCAGAGGCTCATGATAAAAGTGTTGATAATATGAAAGAAAGCTAAAATTGTTAATAGCACTAATTAAATTAGAAGTAACTTCTATCTATAAAAATAAAATTCAACTAAGTTAAAAGTCTCTGGAAGGATAATGCGTCAGATGCATTGGCAACTGGTTCCGAATACGTGAGATTGTGTGCGCACATGAGCCATGAAGGAATTTGCTATTATATGAAGTTTGTACAACGCAGAAGGCACAGAAGTGTTGCAAATGCTGAATCCATGTTCACCGGATGAGAAGTAGACGTAAACTATCGGCTTTGAGGCAAATTTAACCTGTTAAATGCAATTTAACTGTTGTGTGTAATTATATGCAGTATGGCGTGATTCCAAAAGTAGCAAAAGTCGAAAATTGTTTCTCCTGACTCCGTATAAAAAAATCAAGTGCAGTTTTAGACATTTTAATATGTTTCTAGTCATTTTAACGGCCAGTGAAGATATAATTGACTAAAACAGTCATTGGTGTCCAAAGCGTTTTTTTTATTAGTTTGCATCTTATTATGGCGTCATAGTACTTTAACCGCAATTCGGCTGGTGGTCATCTTTTGATAGTCAAAAGTCCCAAAGAAATAAAACCCAAATCGTAAAGAACCATCTTTCAAGTCTTCTTGGTAGTGTTATTGTAAACTTTTAGACACTACCACATATATTCTTGCCAAGCTATTCTAGGCCAACTTCGCCTTAATTTCAAAAGGCCGAAGATGTCTTCTCTTAATAGGGACGTGACTCCTCCAAGAATAACATGAGACAAAACCATCACTTTGTCTCGATAATAAAAGTCCAACTCAATATTTCTCTAGCTAGAAAAGTACTTCCGTTACATTTTTGTTCGCATGACAAATGCCCGAAAAGTGCATAATTTTAGGATCGCGCTTGGTGAAATTTGGGCTATTTACCCCCGGAAATGTTAAAACAAATTATTCCCGTTGAAGTGCATATTTAAAAAATCTAACCCTATTTCCGTTTGTCTACTTGATAAGGCTACCCACAGGCAAAATATGAAACAAATCGAGTTTTGACCGTGTCCGCGACTTTTTCGAAAATCTATGATTTTTACTGACATTTGCTCTTAAATTCGACCGTACTGGTTTCGACGCATAAAACCACGCTACGATTTACGTCAACGGAACGACGAATGGAATTAAATTCGTCTGAATTAAATTCGACTGTAGCGCGACGTATAAACTAGGCCTAATTAGGCTCAAAAAATGTAATTCAATTTCCATGGCTTTAAATTGTGACTGTTTAGTGCTTATTAATCATTAAATAAAATGACGTTTTTGCCTGCGTGTTGAGGACTTCTCATCCTGTTTCTTACTATAATTATAGTCAGTGATGCCTATTAAGGTAGCGAACTGCTTACAGGTTTAAGATCACTGTCACGGTTCCCATGTCGTTTTAATATTCTCTATTCTAAACAGTGCTTTGCAATTTTTTTTACTCATTCCTAGCACTTTGACATCCGTCTTTCCTTTCCCTAAACCATACCAGTGTTGTATTTAATTTCTTTCTTTTCCTAGTGATCTTATCTCAATATGTAAGGTTGCATAACCCTTTTGAATGATGGCGCTGAAAGGTCATCGTTAGTCCGAACGTGTTAGTAAGAAACGAAGTAACTTTTCGAGAAATTCGTGATATGACATGAACAGGTAATAACCAACCAAATGAAATCAATTTCCATATATTCACATGGCGGAGGAAGTATTGGAAACCCAAGTCCTGCGTCTTGAAAATTAAAATTTGAAACATTTTGGAAATAGTATAAGTTATGTTCGATAAATTCCGACATTTTGAGATTTTTCATAGACAACCGGGACTAACAATATAGCAATATTAGTAATATAGATAAAGAAAAAATTTTCACCAAATATCAAGGGCTCCTTGTCACAGCTCTTCTAGTTTAGTTTGTGATGGAAACGTTACGCTGGTTTCCTCTGTCAAAGAACTTTATGGCAAGTACAGAGTACAAGTTATGGCCTCGAAGAAGGTAAGTATAAATCCATTGTTGATAAATGCACGCTAGTATTAATCCAATGGTGTTATTGTTATGATAAGTGGGTTGTAAGTCACGTGATCTCATGCATCACGTGCAACAACAACAACAACAAACAACAACAACCTTTATTTATGTGTCAAATCTAAAATAGCAGTTATACAACCACTAACTGGGGACACTAAATACTACCTAAAAATTTAAGAAATTTAAAAATAAAACAATATATGTGTACAATTTAAAATCTAACCTAAGTCTTACATAAAAGGCAGTTTTCACATTTACTATCAGTCAATTTAGAAACAAGGTCTATTCTACGTATGTTACATTTAAAAGATGATATGGATGTCAGTTCTCTTACATTTCTTGGTACAATTGCCCATATTTTGGGTCCCATATATCTAAGCGAATGTTTTCCAAAAGTGACAGTATTAAATCTAGGTATACCAAAATCATTATTACGCAGTGTGTACCTAAGTTGTGGAATTTGAAAAAGGCTACATATGTAATTAGGAGATAAATTGTTCTTTACCTTATACATAAGAATGGCTATATCCTGTAGTCTTCTGTTCTGCAGTGTACTTAGGTTAGCCATGTCTAATAATTTATCATAACTACTCCCCTTATCACAGTAAACTGCCCTAAGTGCCCTTTCTTGAATACGTTCCAATTTT